>NW_009618399.1:0-2809 GCF_000690535.1 Cariama cristata | reverse complement strand
TTATAATCCCTCAGTAACTCAGGAGTAAATTCAGGACTAGAATTCTGCAATGAGATTTTGGATTGTTTTGGATTCATTTCCATTGCATGTTCATGCCTTGAATTCTTAGTCTGCTTCCTACTTGCAAATTATTGAAAACTTAAATCCGATTTTGAGTACCTCACATTCTGAAACTTGCCAGTTTGTCAAGGGTCAGCACGTGTAGAGGACTTCTAACCCAGGCATATATGCTGTTTAAATGCCCTTCAGTCATCTCATCTAGTGTTGCAACTATCCTCCTTCTTACACTGTTGCAGGTGTATATGGAATTTTCTCTAATCCCCAGCTGCTGCCACCCACGTTTATAACTGAAGAAAATAATTTCTCACTCTTAGCTCTACTATGTTTCCGCCTCACAACTTCTCAAATTTAAGTGGTGAGAAAATAATTTGAAAATCAGAAAATCTCTTGAGAGCTTTATTAACTGTTCACAGGTAGCTGAAAATGAGTATACCAATGGCTATACCACAGACAATGAGAATTAACATTTAACCAAGTATTACAAAAGACTGATAGCAGAACTCTAAGACAGAGTTATAATTATTGAAAACATCCCACTATGTGACATAATCCAATACAATTCCAACTCTCTTTCACTACCTCTTTTTTTTTTTATTCTGGTTATAATGCTATAATAGCTTCAGCTAATCTAAACATGGATGGGAAGCCGTACCAACAAAACCCGATTTCTTTTGTTGTTAGGTTAGTTTTCAGCTGGATCAGCTCTCTACATCTTCTCACTTTACAGCTGCACATGCAAGGGAAGGTACAGAATTGGACAACCAGGGGCAGGAAGACAGAATATATGGCAGCCTCCATCACTCGGTTTTAGCTGCTAGGTAACCACAACTTAGAATTTACTAGTTCCTTTCCCGTCTACTTCTGGTTGCATAATAGCAGATCTTTTCCAGTAGGGCTATAGTTTGAGAAATATTTAAACTGTTACTGTTAAATTGGCCTGTAAGCTAGGAGAAGCGTCTGGGGTAGCAGGAATACTGCCAAAACATCATGATGTTCCAGCAAAACACTAACAACATTTATCCAAGACGTGTAAATCACATTGCAAAGATCATAGCAGGTTTGCTAAATGCTAAACTTCTTGTTAGAGCTGCACTAGTGACTCTTTCAGGCAGAAAATACTAGGACCAGCAAATCTGGGAGCTATGGTTTTAGATCAGGTCCCCTGTCTTACTCATATGCTACAAATGAATGCATACTGTCACCCCAGAAAAAAGAAGGTGGTAGCAAGAGCCTCCTACTCAGCAGTATATTGGGGAAAAGTGGCAAGTATACGTACAGTCGTCACCTATTGAAAGGAACATTTCATTTTACCTTAGGCAGGTGACTGTATTTGTCAGCAGGCTCCAGGAACTGACTCTGATGTTAAAGCAGTCCCCTGGATTGGAATGACCGGGGTACAGAAGTACTTTATTCTTCTGTAACACCTGATGCTTTGGCTTTACCACCATATGAGCTCAAACCTCTCTTTAATCTACTGTGTGGGCCAAAGGAGAACAATTTCACTCAGATCTAGGTCTCTGTTATGACATTGCTGCTCAGCCACTTCCCTCAGCTGAGCCTGGTCCAAATGGGTCTGTAATTAGAATCAGAAAAAGGAACATTCAGCTACAGTTAGCAGTGTGTTAATTATTAAAGGCTAAAGGGCCCCACAGTTATTAATATTACAGTGTGAACTTCTCTTCCTCATTTGGGGAGGAGAGGGGACTCTGCAGTGCTGTTTAAGAATTGACAGAGGTAACAACACAATTTGGTTCTTTCTCCACTGTTGACACAGTCGCCAAAGTAACTGTGTCAAACAAAAGCAAAAAAGGATGTGCTTCTCTTTACTGCTGAGCTTCCTCAAAGAGTTCACTGCAGCACTTACAAGAACAAAAGCACAGCTATGTATCCCTGGAGGGAATGCAGAAATTGTGGACTTCCTTTGGGACATCTAGAGGTCCTTCTGTATGCCCTGATCTAAAAAAACCATTTATGTACATACTTACTTTGAATATCTCTACGGAATTTGTCTTGACCTAATTAGGTACCTGGATTTCAGTGAGATGACCGCATATGCTTAAGCAATTTTCGTATGGCGTTGCAGCAGTTGTGCCATGCAATCCAGAGAGATACAGGCTGTTCACAATAGCTTATACGGCCATTATTCACTTCCAACTAGAAAACAAGTAGATTTATGGATACCAATTCCGGATAGTCCAGCCAACAGCCCTGTCACCAGTTTTATTTCCGCAGGTCCCCTGAATATGTCACTCTAAATCCTACTGCACTGTACAGTTAAGCTGTAGCAATGCCAACTTGACATGAAGTGGGCAGAATCCAAGAAGTCTGTAATGACTGCATATGCTGGTTTTGGCTGGGACAGAGTTAATTTTCTTCACAGTAACTAATATGGGGCTATGTTTTGGATTTGTGTTGGAAATAGAGTTGATAACACAGGGATGTTTCAGTTACCGCTGAGCGGCGCTTACCCAGAGTCAAGGCCTTTTCTGCTCCTCACCTCATCCCACCCGTGAGGAGACTGGGGGGGCACAAGGAGTTGGGAGGGGACACAGCTGGGACAGCTGACCCCAACTGACCAGAAGGATATATCATACCATATGATATGTTCGGCATATAAAGCTGGGGGAAGAAGAAGGAAGGGGAGGACGTTGGCAGCGATGGCATTTGCCTTCCCAAGTAACCATTATGCACGATGGAGCCCTGCTTTCCTGGAGATTGCACCTCACTACAAGAAGGATATTGAGCTGCT
>NW_009618398.1:0-32381 GCF_000690535.1 Cariama cristata | reverse complement strand
TATATATATTTTGGGGGGAAGTGCTTCCTTTTCTCCCTAGAAGATATTTTAAGCCTTTTGCTACAAAATTAGGATTCAGGTAGCTCCCCAGGAGCAATGTACATCCTCCGGTATTCCTCAGGCATGGACAACCCTTTTACTCTTTCACATGGGAGATTCTTGAGCTCCATCTTCTGGAAAATCTGGGACAAACTTGCTTTTCCAAGCTGGTTCCCGGGAAAGCCGGGTAGATTTGGGGCAGTGGCCGAGCACCGCAGGGCAGAGGTGCCCGGGCTGCCACCCAAGGCATAACACCCCCCCTTGCACCTCCTTTTCCCACGTTCTCAAAGGAAAACGTAGGAAAAAATAGGAGTTCTCAAAGCTTCTGCGAGGCATTTAGAATATACAGGTAAAGCTCCAAGGCAGGTATCGCCCAACAGATCGCTTGGGCGAAAAGCCCTTGTGATTATTTTGCTACTGCCAGTGGCATCACAGGTGGGTGGAAATGGCCTTGCAGACCCACCGCTCTGAGTTTGAACATCGGCACAAGCACGTTTCCCCGAGCCAAATGTGAGCATGCATAAATATCTTTAATTGCCTTGTTTGAATGTTTTCTGTGCTTTGGCTTCATTGAGATGTAGGGGATTTAAGTACGCCTGGCCAGCGCTGACAGGTTGTTTGTCTTTGTTACAGGCAAGGCTGAAACAACACTTCAGATTATGTTCTTACCTTGATCTCCCTTACTCAGCAACCCGACTTTTTGTGCTGATTTCAAAACTGCACCATCAATTGTAAGAGTTTCCATTGTTTCTTCTGGACCACTTCTCCCAGGCCAGAGTGAACACAGCCTCCCTCCACCCCTGCCCCGAAATACCGCGCAACCGAGCAATGCAGGCTGAAATGTTGGTGTGGGCTTTGCCAGGCTCCACCATGAGAAGTCCCAGTTGCCACAGCCTGCTTCTTCAGGGACCACAACAGCAGCAACCCGGAGCCAGAGGGAAGGAGAGGGAGGATGGTCTCCAGGGAGTCCTGAAGCTGCTTTGGTGCCAGTTGGCTCCTAAAAATGGTTTTGCTGATTAGTATCCCAGAGAGGGACGTTGAAGCAGGACCGTCCTCTTCATGTATGCAAGGACCAGCACACATCGAGGTACAGGGTCAGCCCCCCCAGGATTCTGTTTGAGCATTTTTGCTCCATAGCACTGTGTATTTTGGGGTCCTTTGCCCCATGGGCACTCCACGGGGCCACAGCTGAAGTACTGCACGGGAGCACAGCAGCAGCAGCAGTGTGGGCAGTGCTGGGCCTGACGGGGAGCGAGAAGAACCGGGAGATTTGTAGAAAATTTCTTGTGGTGGAGACAGCAATACACTTAGTCGTCCCCTTGGGACATGCTTGGAGATATACATTTTCATGACTGTGTGCCCAGAAGCATCAAAACCTGAAACAGGCACATCAAAAAGAGGTGGTTACTGCCCAGAAAAGTTTAATATCTTAGTACAAGAGGAAAGCTGGGTATAATATGGGCATCCGTAAGTGGAGAGATGTTACATCCTTATTAGGCTCTGCAGGGTTGTTTGAGGCCATTTAAGAAAAAGCAAATTTTTATTTTAAATTTTTGGCTTTCATAGGGGTTGGGTGGGAGCAGAAGGAGAATTTAATGCCATTAAAAGAAATATGGATCCAAAATTCCATTGAATCCAATAAAAATTTAGGTTACTCTGGAGGTCATGTAGTCCAATCTCCTGTTCAAACCAGAGCAAACTTCAAAGCTACACACAGGTCCCAAGGTTGCCTGGGATCTTGTCCAGTCAAGTGTTGCAAATCTCCAGGGTCGGAGAGGCTGCATCCTGTCTGGGCCCCGGTTCCAGCATGGGACCCTCTCACTGAGACATCTGTTTTCCTATTTTTCCCACATGTAGGTGGAAAGTCCCTTGCTGTAGCTTGTGGCTGTTATCTCTGGTCCTGCGACCGTACATTTCTGAGAAGTCTGTCTCTGTCTTCTCCATGGCCCACTATTAATTTGTTACCTAATTGGGAAAACACTCCTCATTCAGAGGAAAGGAGTGGAGAAGTCATAGTAGCTAGGATAATAACTGCACTGTCAACTTGAAATATTTTATTTTCTTTTTGTCTAATTCTAAGAAAAAAAAAGGAAAAGAAAAAAAGAAAAAAAAAAAGAAACAAAGCAATGCTTTCACTGCCTGAATGTCAACGACAATAAAATTTAAGCTTATTGTCAACCTCAGATGAATTCAGTGCTTTCACTCTCAACAAAATCATTACAATGTTATTTTGAAAATAACTCCACTTCCACTCCCCCCACCTGGGGGGACTAAAGCTCTTCTGATACAGAGTGCTGACACTCGATCTGGGACTAGAAAATCCTCTTGCGTTGCCATGACTTGAACCCTTCATGAACACATATGTCTTGCAGGAGAAATCAGGGTGCCAGTGGGACCTCCTGGTTAGAATGCATTTAATTTAGAATAGGTGCCCACTGTGTTTACATTGGGGATGTTATTCTGATTTAATGTGATCAAGTTGTCTTATGGCAAGTATTTGTAGAAATAGAAGTTAAATAATGGGAGTTATGTCTGAAGGCTAAAATGAAGGGAGGCTTTTTTGAAAAGAGTTCATTGATTGCATGCATGCAAAAATCCTGTACGGAACAAATGCTGAGTGCCTGCAAAAGATTTAACCCATTTGGACAAATAATCTCTGCATTGCAAACACCACAAGATTTTCCTCTCAAAGAAGGGAAGGAAAAGAAAAAAGGGCAGCGGGTCTTTACAAATACCATCATACTTTGAGGTTATTGCCAGGAAGCTGTTGAAAGCGGTAGGCCCTAGCAAGACAGGAAAAATCAAGTTCATCTGAGAACTGAGACACAAAACTCATTCTCTCTTTTCAGTTAACAAAATGCAAGGAACAGATTTTCCTTCCTCCCAATTTTTGACAACTTTCCTCCAAATTAGGAGCAGCTAAGCTGACCAAGATGCACATACACTCCTCGTGGTGCCCCAAGGCATGACTAACGCTCCCCTTCCCACAGGACAAGCTGCAAGTGCAGCATGGCCGGGCAGGGGAGTGCGGCTCGGCGCTGGAGCAATAGCCGTGCATCCTTTCGAGACCTGCTAAAACGATGGGTCTCGTGTCCTCTTTTGCTCTGTTTTGCCTTTTGGATGCCCAGTGTTGGCTAAATACATGAGTGTAGCCCCAGCATTGGGTATGACCTGTAGGCACCGCCGTGCCATAGAAGTTATTAATAAAATGTTCTTATTTTCCCAGCACCCTCAGGACTATGGGATCAGCAAAGGCCTGGACAAAACATTGCTTAAAGGAAGGGATGCGAGTACTCTTCCCCTTTCCTTAAGGGAAACACAGGGTGCAGTCCTCGGCACCACACGCGTCTGCACAGCAAGATTAGACTCCTTTATTAAAATAAGAGCAGGCTCCCAAATTAAATAAAAGCTTTCCTTTTCTTTCTTAACGGCACACTGTTGCTCAAGAGCTTGGGGAATGCTGACAGGTCCGAGGTGTCCGGGCGTAGTGCTGAGGAGGGCGGCCAGCGGTGGGTGAAGGGGAGAGGGAGAGAAGCACTGCGGCCCTGGGCTGAGGCAGGACAGCCCCAGAAGCAGCCGGGCCCCAGCGGGAGAAACGGGGCCAGGGGCTGGAAAACCTGAGGGGAGGGAGATTGTCTTCTGCGGCCTGTCCTGAGGGAACCGAGGCTCCCTGCGGGTGGGGAACACAGGGAGCCGCAGTTCCCTCAGGGGGAAGGAAGGCCGGCTCACGCTCCCCCGAGGGATTGCCTTTCTCTGACAGTAACCCTGGGATCCCGTAATGAAAACTGGAGGAGCTCTTGCCGCTCCTTGTTGTCTTCCCCCTGACATCCATAGTCTGCGAAGTAATTCAGGCCCTGACCGCTCTCCCTGTGCACATCCTTCCCACAAGTTTCCTCTCTCCGGCTAAAAACACGGGGCCTGCCGAAGGTTCAGGCATCGTCACCCGGTGCTTCCCGCCTCGCCACACCTCACGTAGCATTTCAGATGCGTCAGGCGGCAAACGTGCTGTTTGCTGTGGTAAAGCAGCCAGCAATATAGATTTTTCTAGCTCTTTGAGATGGTTTTAATTCATTTCCATTACCTGGGAAGCCTTCCCGCAGCAGAGGCAGAATCGCCTCCCTTGCGGACATGGCCATTTTCTGCCTGTGTGGCCTCGCACACTTCTAAACGCAAGCACTTTGGCAAGGAAAAGGTGAAGAATACGTTTTCTTTTCCCCACAGCATGAATCCACCCATGATTGCTTTTTCAGAAGCAAATAGGCCCAAAGGAAGGGAGATTTTTAAGACTTAAAAAGTCAGAAAGGAAGGCTCCTTGCCTTTTCAGTTCCAGTGGGCAGGAATATTCCCCATCGGTGATAAGTAAGTTCCACAGGAGGTTTCAGCCAGCAGCTTAGGTAAAATTTCTCCACCCAAATCTTAGCTGCTGTAAACTGCTCCTGCTTAATCTACAACCAGAAGTCTGGAGGGTCAGGAATATTGCAAACAAAACATCTAGGCAGGGTTTCATTATTTCTTGTAAGGAAGACCACAAACATATATTGTTCTCTCTCCCCACACCCCATTTTTTTTGAGAATAGGTTTAAAAAAAAAAAAGTGAGAAAGTTGCAATGTAAAAGCAACCTCCTTTTCGCATCATTTGCAGCTTGGCTGGCCTGGAAGTGCCCTGGGAAGTGCACTGCAGGGGTGCTCCCATCCCCAAATAGGTGCCTGTGTTTCCTTCAGCAAGTCCTCTGTCTGCAAGTTGCTGTTGAGTCTTCCTGGCCTTAGAGCACTGCTTCTAAAAAGCAGTCTTTTGCCTTCTCATCTCTTTCAATGTCTGTCTTTGTTTGCTTTAGCTATATAATTCTTCTCCTTTCTGCTTTGCTTGTTTTTGCAGTAAATTAAAGTAGCATGCATGGTTTCCATTACATATATCATTTCAAACACAGAAATTTTCAATCAATTTTTGTATATCCTGAGTATGTTTGAAAAGCAGCATGCCTCGCTTGAAATCCCATTTTTGTGACATTCAGAAGCAACACCAGCAGTTTTGGCTATAATCCTTTTAATTACTTTTTCTTTTATTAAGACAAATATGTTTCCCAGAGTTATGTGCTTGCACAAAAATACAACATACAGAAATATCCTATATCAACAGAATGACACTGGTTTTGCAAATTACCCTGCCTGAAAATACTTATCATTTGAACATCTGTCAGAGGTAGGTTTTTGGTTCATGCAGATGGAAGGAAGGGTGAGGAAGGGAGCTTAGAGGCAAAATCATACAGCATAAGAAATACAATCTAATCAAGTGTCTAAGATACATGGTTATTAATTTTGTCTGCTGCTCTTTCCTAAAACCTTCTTTCAAGGTTTTCTGTGGTTTTTTAAGTTTCCTTCTGTTGCCTCAATTCAAGAGATTCAAGTAGAAAGAGACAGTGATAGACTTCTGAACATAATTTCAAATAGAGCTAAAATTGATATTTTTTTTTTCCAGTGGAGCCCAGATAACAGCCAAACCCAATATTACTTTTTATATGAAAAATTCCACATCTTATCAAAATTCGAGACAGCATATGTGCACCTGGGAAGCTGTTGTTGAAGGCGCCAGTCTGTATCAGCTCCATCCCAAACGATTCAGCTGTTATCCGGCTGACATCCACCTCTTGCACAAACTTGAACTTCAGTCCCTATGGTCAAAATAACAAACGACTAATGAGCTTTCATCCCGTGTTGGAAATGCAATGTGCGCTCAACAAAGATCTTTGGAAAGAAGACATTAACCACATGTTTAGTCACTGAGGATAGGATTGTCCTGATTGAATAAAATATTCAAAAAGCCTTCAGGATGTTACTGACTCTGCTTGAGATGCTCTTCTGGCTCTTGAGGGGCAGAGTACACCAGCACCAGATGCCAGGTCTTTCGAGACAAATGTTTAATAGGCTTAAGGAGATTTCTCGGTTTGCTATAACAAGGACCTGAGAATGGCTCTACTGGGTCAAACCCAAGATCGTCCAGTACGTTACCTCTGGCAGTGGCCTGCAGCAGTAAGAGCGTAAGACCTGGGTGACAGTATACGGGACTCTCCCAGCCTCTGCTTGTATTCAGCCCCTGAGTTAGAGGTGGTTTTTTTGCATTTGACAGATCTCAATGGACTTTTCTTCCGTGATTTTCCTTCTTCAAACTGTTATAGACATTTGGCATTGTCGGTTCTCTCTCTGCCGTACTTGCTGTAGTGACAGCTTTGTAATGCACAGCTTGTGGCGCCAGGGCCGGTGCGGGTATTTCTGAGGGGGTATGGAGACAAAGACAAAAGAGCATGCTCCTTTGGGAACAGCTTCCCAACAGTCTTGTGCAGGACCATTCTGAGCATCGGAAAGGCAGATTGGTGTAGCATAATCACCACCAGCCAGCTGTGAATGCACTAGGAAAGACATCCGAGGAATAACTTGTATTTTTGTTCAGAAGCAGAAGGCAGGTTTTAAATTTCACAATGGCCTTCGGCCAGGTAAGGAAGACCAAGTCCATGAACGGCCAAGCTGAGGCACAGCAAGGTCAGCAGAATTGCTTCTCTCTGTATGACTCAGAGGCAAAACTGGACTAGGAGACGGTTGTACTCTAACCACAGTACATGTGCCCAGCTAGGGGACAAGGCATGGCTGTAAAAGCAAAGGGTATCTTCTATTGGCATCTGAGTGCCAATCATTTTTTCTTCCAAAAGCGTGCTTTTGAAAGCTGAAAGCTGCTTTGGGCCAGGAGGAGTTTTTCCAGCATGGAATGGGAGCACATGGCCAATTTCTGCAGCTTCCTTTTTCTATAGGAAGGGTAGTCCAGAATTGCTGACTCTGCCTTTACAATAGAGGTACACCAAAACAACAGTCACCATCCTCCTTTATATCCACAGCAGCTCTTTCACTTTATCATAGCGTTGATTTATAATGTTAATAATTCTAGTGTTAAAACCAGGAATACCAGATATTTCCCAAGCTTCCTTATAGACCCAACCTTTTCTCCATAGCTTTGAAATCTGCTACACTTATGGAATATTTTATTTTTCCCCTATAATTTACTTCATTGACCAAATTAGGGAATCTGTGGATTCCCTGCTCAGGTGCCCTTGGCTGAGTACCAAACCGTAGGAGCTGTAGTAGCAGTATCCAAAGCTGGCAGCTCCTTGGAGAAGGGAAGTTGCCCAAAGCACCCTGACGCTTGCGGTTTCAGGTTTGCTGTCGGTCTGGGCAGGGCAAAGGTGCTGCGCTAAGGACAGCCAAGGCTCTACACAAGATTTTGAAAAGTGGTCAGTCCTGTTGACTGTCTCAAAAGGCCTGAGTTTCCGGAAGATGCTCAGTGCTTTTTCGAAAATCGTGTTTATTTCAGGCTGGGTCCCTGAGAGCATGAGTAGGTCTCGGCAGTTCATTTTTGCAAGTGAGGGTTTTTTGGATGCCAGCTCAGCATTGTGCTGAATGTAAAAAAATAGTATTATGTACTAGTCATGGAAAAAACTGACCTCTTAGGGTTTTTTCCCACTTATTTATTTATAAGGAATGGGGTGGGCAGGGAGGTGTACTAGACCTGCAGCTTCTTTGTGGCCAGAAAATTTTCATTCTTTTGTTATTTAAGTTTCTGACTTATCTCCAAACTTAACACCTTGCTATACCCATCCCCACTCACAATTGTTTGTTGATAAAAAAAATGTTACTGAGCAATTTCCTTTGAACTCGCTCCTTCTTCTTTCCTTTTTAGTACCACTAACTTTCATTTTTTGCATGCTTGCAGATTCGGCAGCACAGGATGTCCTCCTGTTGTCCTTGTTTCTGATGTTAAAAAACCCGCTCCATCCCTTTGCAAGTGACTTGCTTCTATCAGCCTGAAAACAACAAAAGAGGCTTTAAAGATAAAAGGAAGAGGAAGCCAGATTCACTTTTTAATAGTCTGGGGACTGGACACTATCCCCCAGAACAGTGGAGTTTGACTGCAAAAGCCTGGAGATGATTGAATTAAGCTCAAACACGCAATGTCTTGTTCCCACAGGACAGCCTCAGGTGGACTTTCATCACCCGTCTATTGCTAAAAAGATATATAAAAAAAACCAAACCAAACATGATCTGTAATCAATATGATATTGTTCTTTCCTTTTTTTGCTTTCTACTTTGTTGCTTTCAGCCTGACAACACCGTAACCTTCAGAGTCACCTCTGCAGAGATCCTGCTCCCTCCGGAGCGGCTGTGGATGCTCTGCAGCTGTTTGTGTCTTCCCTAAGGTCAGATAACAAAAGTTCCACGTGTAAACATTTGTATCTTCTGGTTTATGCTTTTTCTGGCTGAACATGGAATCTGCAGAATGTTGTCCATTAAAACATGGTACAGTTTTAAACCGGAGATTTTAATTTTGAATGCTCCCTTTTTCTCAGCATACTACAGCTCAATTGGTTTTCAACAGCCTTCAAAGAGCTTCTTCTTTTTAGAGGGGTGCTGGTGCCCTCTATGTTCACATTAACTCCTTCAACATTAGCACTTCTTTCTTCACAAATGTGCTTTCTTAGAAAGCTGGGATTTTGCTTAACATATAATGCACTCTAACATACCAAAACAAATATTCAAAGCAATTTTCTAAAATAAAAAAGAACCCAAAACCCCTTGCAAAACAATTTACTCTTCGACTCTTCAGATATAATATTCTTAGATGTATAATCTGACTTATTAAAGAAGAACACATTATCACACTCTTTAGGAATATTGCAATTCTGCGTCAATAAAGCTGCAGCCTTTTTTTCACCTGGAGAACTAGGCTAGGCCACTGAAAATAAACTTATATTTTTGGAAAGTATTGTTCTAAACACGTCAAAGCAGCCGTATTTATTCAATATTTGTATACAGCAGAAATTGAAGGTGCAGGACGATACGATCATGCTGCTGTTTTCATTTCCTGCATAAAAATAAACTGTGCACTGCAGATTAGAGAGATCAGACGACATTTAATTGATTCCCAATTGAAGAGGTGCAATGATCAAGATAAGCTGATGTGATGCCCTGAAGAGTAAGATTGTGAACAGTTTGAAGTCAGAATAATGTTATGATAGGTCACTCATAGGCCTGTTGTCAGATGATATGTTCTGGGCATAGAGATTTGAGCTACCTGAGCCATCTTTATTACAACCATAACAAAAATGAGTAAGAGTAGGTTATGTCTCCCACTCACTGATTCAATGTCAAAGCTGACACCATCTGGGGGTGGATGTCTTACTGTAAAAGACCTGGTGACCCGCATCTTCTAGTTGTTAGTTGTTTGCAAAACAGTAATCGAAGGTGGAATTGATTCTTTCACATTGGTCAGCAAAATGCTAAGGACTGGAAGAGGAGATGTTCTCAACAGGTCAAAGCAAGAGCTGATCTTTTGGGACACAGTAACGCTGGGGCTACCCATGCTGGTTTCCCAAATACGCCCTCTTTTTTCTTCTGGATATTCTGTCCAAGCAGAATTTGGGCACTTTCACTGTCTGTCTGTTTTTTCTGGACCAGCGACCTCCTCCCTAGAGCTACCACACAGTAATTCAGACCAGGCGCTGTCCCTGGGGGATAGAAACGGGTGTGATGCTTCCATGAAACATCACATTTACTGCGCCTGTGTCCGCAGGCTGCGTTAAGGCTTGGGTTTGCAGCCAGGGTTGCACTTCTGGACCCTGCAGAAGCCATGCCCAGAGAGCACAGGCAACAGCTCCGGTACTGCCTGGGAACACCTGGCCTGCTCGGAGAGATGCCAGGTCAGAAGGTGACTGCCCGAGGCCACCAAGCAGTTTGTGCTGCCCTGGTAGTGGGGAAATGGGACTCCAGCTGCAAAAGCACAACAACTCTTTTATATATTTCTCCTACAAAAATATATCTAATACACTTACAGGTATTGATACTGAATGTGATTCTGTTCTTAAGACAGTGGAAAACGCAAACTAACAAGACAAGTTTTGTTACAAGCAGACCCATTTCTACTCGTTGTACCAAGCTTTGGGGTCAGATGTGCAACATCTTTAGCTGCCTAAAGATGCGGGAGGCTGCTGTTGGAAGCAATAGGAAGCAACACCAAAGTGATCTGAAATTGTGATTAGAACAGGCACAGCTACATTAGCAAGCTCCTAAAAACTGGAAAAGATGGATAAACCTGACCCTCACACCAGAAACACCACCACAATGAGCAGCAGGGGTTGTGATGGCTCAGACGGATTCTGGCAGGGTGTTTGAAGTGGGTGAGCTTTGCCTAAATACCATTTACGCTCTCCCAAGAACTGTTTTAGCTGCTTACTGCAGGGAAATCTCCTGGCATAGCCAAAACATGAAGTCATACTACATTTCCAGGGCTTTTTAAGGTGCTACAACAAAATTAACTCATGATGCCCTGTAAAGAATGGCCTGTGATAAATCAATACAGAAAAACAGCCCGTCTGGTTTTTGGGAGCTCTGCACATTTTGAAGCATGGCACATCCTCAGAACTGGTTATTTGTCTCGCATGTTTGGGGAGGTTGTGCGCTCATGCCCTCTGTTAGCAAAGGCTTGGCTTTTTCAGCTGGAGGGCCAAAGTCTGACCCACCAAACATTGCCAGAGGGCAGCCAGGGCCGGGGGTGCTCTGGGGAGGAGGGCTGTGGGTACAGGGCTGGGGGTCCCCCTTGCTCCTGCTGCCAGGAGGGCCGAGGAAGGCAGCGGGGTGAGGAGTGTGGTGGGGCTGAGCACAGCCCCGCTCTGCCCTCCGCTACGGTGGTGTGTCCCTCCATGCTGTGCTCAGCATCATCCCTGAGTGCTGGTGTCTGAGACACAGCCTACAACTCTGTCCGGAGGCCAGGGCAGGTCCCCCATGGGCCCCCCATTTCTCTTTTGCCTCCTTAATACACTATGAGAAAGAGTTAACTTCATGAATAAAGTGTAAGTGATCCTCAGACTTGGATGCTCTCTTTTTTCTGATCGTTAGCTTTCCGTAGTTTCCCACAGCTGGTACTGTAATGCATTGGTGGCTGCGAACACCACGTACAAGGAGCTTTCTAAAAGCTTGCCCTTATTTTTCAGAGTTGATAGTTCCTTTCGTGTGAAGATACCCTCAAATATAACTCTCTGCCCTCATACGTTACCCCTGCCCTCTTGGTTTACCGCACAGCAGGGCAAATAGCGAGTGCTGGGACGTGGGGTAGAGCAGCTTAAGAGCTGCAAGCAATGCTTTTGGATTACGACTGGGATTGCAACTTTGCTGTCCACTGCCTCAGATATTTGCAATTACTTTTAGCAAGGTTTTAGCAACTGTTTCGCTGATTATCTTAGACAATTAATTTACTTCTAAGGCTATACATAGGTCAACCCAACAACTGTGGGGAGCTTGGTGTGCAAAGCAACTTCTACCTCCCTGGTGCTCTAGGAAACCAGCATTTTCACAAACACTAAAAAGAACAAAAATTAAGAACAAGCTTATTTCAGATTTGTGACTGGTAGCACAACACCAGCAGAAGTGCGGTCAAGGTCTCTGAACGTACCTGCCAAACTCTGGCACAGAAAGCTGCCGTCTCTTGTATCTGCAGGTCTCCACAACCTTCTCCACAAGCTGCACAACCTTGTAGGCAATGCAAACAACGGTTGCAACGGTTGTTCCCATCTCCGTACCCACCTTGTGAAGGTGAAAGACCTGTAAACAGTCTCACCGGCGGGAACAATCACAGGTCTTGCTTCTGCTGTAGGAAAGATGGATTAATTTGACCTGGTCACAATAAAAAATGTAGGAGAAACTGGGTAAACGCAATCTCAGTGTATTAGGATTTAAATGCTATCACCAGTAAAATGAGGAAGAGCAGGAAGAAATAAGTCTCAGCAGTACTAAACTGATTATATTGCACAACCATTGTGGTATTAATCACGTTGTTTTGCACATATGCAACGTGCAATGCCGCTGAGCTGGTGTCAGTATGAGAAGTTTTATCTTTTTATTCTCATTCCTATGTGCTTTTAAATTCATACTAGAGATGATGCATAAATAGAAATTTTCCTTCCTCTTTCCATTGAAAAGAACCGCCTCCCCCCAAAAAAACCCCTCTCTTCCAGCATTGCTGTTACCTCCCACACATTTCACATATCTTAAAGATTCACTATGAATAAAACCACACACTCATGTTCGAAGTAACCCAACTTTTAATTTATTTGGGAAAAAAAAAATGCACTGGCAGACACCACCCTCACCTCAGCCTTCCCCCTGCGGTGGACTAGCCAGGCCCGGCCCAGCTCCTTCCTGGGCACAAGGAGTCGGAGAACTAAGTCAACCCAGCCTTCAGAGGAGTGTCTGGAATTGCTTTGAGCTGGAGGAGGCTGCAGGCTTTCAGGGCAAAGATTGCCGTAGCCAGCCAGTTAAATAAAACGTGGTCAGAAGCAGCTACATGGAGAGAATTGCAAGGCAGCGATCATCATCAGAGATGCTGTTTTATGCCTCCAGAATATCCCTACAGAGAGAGGCTCACGCAGACTGAGCAGGGCTTCAGTAATGAAGCCAAGGGGTAGGAAACGGTCTTGGCCTTGCGAGACAGCGTGGAGGAAAGTCCTGCCTGTCCTGTGCCACCGTCCCCGGGGTCGAAGCAATGGGTCGGGCAATGAGCTGAGCCCACCCCGCAGCTGACGTGCGGCACCCACGGCGTTCGCCAGCGAGCGCCCCAGACATGGGGTGTCGGTTGATACGTGAAGGAAATTACAGATGCTTTGATCCATTAAAACTACTTTAAAATCTCTAAGCTACTCATGAAATTTGAAAGTTGAGTCTGTGAAAATCCAAGCTTCTGCTCTAAAAGGTACAGGGGACCAGGAGCCGCTTCTGTCCAAACGAGAGGGGTTTCTGCCAGGGCAGCTCCCCAGACCTCCATGCCTCCGCTCCAACCCCAGAAACGTGGGACAGCCGTGATCTGACGGTGTCCATGGCAAAACACTCAGCCTTGTCTCTGAAACCTTCCTGAGGTTTTTTTCACACCTGGAAGCTGCTGGAAAAGAACAGAGAAAACCTGAACCCCAGGTTGGACTAGATGGTCTCCAGCCATCCTCCTCCTCCTCCTCCTGAGCAACACTTCCTTGCAATTCTCCAATTCTCATCCACTTGCTTTCAATGCCGCCGCACTACCAAAAACTGGGGCCAGCACAGTATTTAATTCTGTGTAAGATACTGTTATTTCTGTAATGCCAACATGTCCTCCTGGGATCCTGATTCCAACAGCACGACTGCTCTATTGTGGCAGAAAGCGGAGATTTTATTTGGATTTCAACTTTAAATATGGTAAATCGCAGAACAACTCATGACATCACTTTAACAAAAATGTCCTTGCACTGCCAGCTTTAGAGAGCGCGCCCCTTTGAAACAACACTTTCAGACACTTTTGTGCTTGCAAAAATATTAGGCACCCTGCCAACAAGTGGCAACTTTTGCAGAATTATAGAATACGAAGTCTAATGGGAAGCTTTTAACTTTGATAGCTGACTCAGAGAGAAATTTTCCATTAAAATTACAACAAACACCTGCAGCCAAGGAGTCAGACAAATGTTTTGTTTCAGTTTATCAGCTACTGGGCTTCTAACGTTTACAATGCAAACTGTATTACAAAACTATTGCAGTAGTCGTGTTTAGTTCAATTAAATATTCCCCCAAAAATATGTTTTGTATATGATCGATCTATTAGGGTCTTCTGGCTGTGGGTTTTTTTTGGGGGAGGAGGCAGTATCTTTGGAGGCCAGGGAGGTATGCACTGAAAACTGACTGGCTGCACATGGCTGGAGAAAATTGGCTGTACTACAGCAGCAAGGCTTGTCGGGGAGATGGAAGGGCCCAGGCTTGGGGTCGTATTCAGCCGGTCACATAGTACAGCAAAAACCTCAAGGCAAATGGTTTCATTAAAAATTAATTTGTGAAGCTCTTCAAAGTTAAGGTTGAGGCACGCTCATCATATTATCCATCATCTAAAAAAAGTTGTTTTGGATGCAATTAAGGCATAATCCTACAGCTCTCGGCAGTGATTCAACTGAATTCAGGGAGCTCTTGCATCGTTTCACACAGGCAAACATACAGCAGAGGAAGGGCTTGCAAGCCTCTCTCCCTTTTAATTTGGCAGATCTGAGGAAAAAAAGTTGTGTAGGGCTTTAAAGCCTGGCCTTTGGTTTATTTGCTTTAGCATCTCAAGCTTATCAAAGTAGCTTAGCTCCTAGAAGACAGCTAGAAGTTGTTTACAGTCATTCATGGTGTGGTGAAAATCGGACAAAGGGTAACCTTCACAGCAAGCCTAGTCGGAAAGTTTTGCATAGGATGGGCTACAATTCCACCTTATTCTCCAGTTCCTTCCTCGCTCTGGAGCCCAAGCTGCTCCTGTTGCATTAAGTGCTGGGGAGCAGCGACGAGAACCGCTTTCCAAAGAAGTGCCCAGTGAGCGGAGCTCCGGAGGGGCTCTGACCCCGGCGAGGATGGTGGCGTGGAAGCCCGGGCAGAGCCCCTGTCTCCGTGTCCTCCGGCCCAAGGGGCTGGCTGGGCCACGCAGTCCTGGCTGGCAGCGCGGGGCAAAGCCCCCCGGCGAGGCAGCTGGTCCCTCGGGATCGGCAGACAGGGGCTAAAGCTCTCTGCACTACCCCTTGGTATTTATCAGTATACCTACCTTTTGGTGCCAATGAATAAACACGGTTAGTAGTGCAACATTAATTCAACTGTAGAGACAAAAAATGCTTCGTCTACGCTTAAAAACGTCCTTATTTTGTACAACACTTGGGACTATTCAGGGCAGTTATGAATTGACGCACAAGCCGAACTCACGAAACACACAGGGAATCCAACCAGCAGGTTATTTTTTCTTGTAATTTCTGTAAAGTACTTTAGAAAGCACTTACACATGCTAGTGTGTAAGAATATACTTTCTTCTAAAAAGAATGACCTTCCCTTTACATTCTACTTGCCCATCAGTCTTCCCTCAATGCAGCGTGCTATGCCCTACAGTTGATCAATGCACGTTTGTAACAAGAAGTCCCAGAAATCGCTGTCATTTCAAGAAGTGCTTTGTAGGTCTGTTTCCTCTAACAGCTGTGCTATTGACCACGGCCCCAAATTCCCTGCTGCAAAACAACCGTTTCAGAATCTCATCCAGTTCCTTTACTAGACATCAACTACCGTGCACCACTGGAAGGGAAAAAAGAAGACGAAGGATGTAGAAACCTGAATCATTTGTTGAGAGAGTAGTAGCTACCATGAATGGGGGCTCTCCCTTATGTTGGGGCAAGTGAAGATGCATTTTCCACCATACAGACAGCTCTAATATTTTTTGGTATGGAAATTACAAATTAACGGCAGTGAGCCACCAGCGCTGACTCTATTAAAAACCAGCTGAGGTAGGAGAGCCCATCAGCATCGTACCTAATGCTGCTCCAGAGCCAGCTCCAGTTGGGAAACTACTGTTAACCTTTACAGGCACGACGTGTCTGTGCAATAAGTAATAACTCGGGATGCACCAGAGGCACTCAAACAGCTTTTCAAGAGCCTGCTTAATGCTGGCAAGTGTGAAGCTAGGTGTAAGCCAATTCAGTGAAAAGCCGTACAGGTTCACTGTCCACTGAGTTGCATGGTAACAAATTTTTGGTATTATCTAGGGTATACCAAAGAGTTACCTTCAATAATGTGACGGTTTTCTTGCCAGGAGCTTGCATATCTAAGCAAAGAGAGTGCCAGCAGCACTGGGGAAGGAAGGAAGGAAAACCTGAAGGATGTGCTAACAGACAACACAGAAGAAACTCTATCACAACATAACAGAGCAAAGAATACAGTTTTTCTGTTGACAGTTGGGATTTTGAGACCCAGGTGTTAATTTGCAAGCTTACTGAGAACTCACGACTGCCTGTACCCAGCACACCCTTTCACTGCGGTGAGGGGGATGTGCCAGCCGGTCCCACGGGTGCTCCACCACCTCTCGCTTTCCTCTGGGCTAAAGCGCGTGTGGTTACAGCGAGCATGGAAGTGCCGTACGCTGAACCGTGGCCACAGCAGACTGTTTGCCATAAATCTCCTTCTCTGTAAAATAACTTCTCTGGAGTTTTCCATTTCACAGCACAGCTGAGGTTGGAAGGCACCGCTGGAGATGATCTTCTCCAACACCCATCCCACCCACTCCCATGTGTCCAACCAGCTTTTGAAGGAGACTCCACAACCCCTCGGGGCAACCTGCTCCACGGTCAGACCACCCTCACCAGGAAAGGTTTTCCTGATGTTTAAATGCGTTCTCCTGTATTTCAGCATGATGCCCACTGCCCCTCAGCCTGCCACTAAGCACCACCGAGAAGAGTCGCCTGTTTTTACTCCCCCTCCATCATATATTTATAAACCTTGGCAAGATCCCTCCTGAGCCTTCTCTAGGCTGAGCAGTCCCTGCTCTCTCAGCCTCTCCTCGTACAACAGATGCTCTGCTCTTCAACCATCATCATCATCGTGGCCTTTGGCCCATCTAGCTCCGCTAAGTCCCTGTCTCTCTTGCACCAAGGAAGCCCAGAACTGGACCCGGCCCCCCAGCTGTCTCAGCAGATCCGAGTCGGAGGGATCACCTCCCTTGACCGGCCGGCAACACTCTGCTAAGGCAACCTGGGAGACTGCTGGTCGCCATTGCAGGCTGGCTCCTGGTCACCTCGTTCCCCACCACGAGCCCTCGTGCTTTTCCAAAACTTCCCTGAAGACTCTCTTCCCCTTTCAGAAGAGGCCACGCTCAGCACCCAGCCATCGCTGTGGAGGTTTCTCCCACACCACACCCCACTTCACCCTGCCCCGAGCCGCCCGGCCCAGCTCATCCTTCAGGACTGACTCAGCAGCAGAGAGAGGAAGCAAGATTTTTAGTAGCCGGGATCAAGTTTAGCAAGTTCCCAGGACTATCAAAGAGGTATTTTTACGGTAAACGCTTTCCTATAAAAGCTTTTGTAAGAGCTGCTTAGAAGTTGGAAGTGGTAGATAAAAAAAATTGTCCAATTCTTACAATACAGAAAGCAATTTAAGTACAGCGCAAAAGAGCGTGCCCTTTCAGGTTCTCTACTTTCCGAGTGGTGTAGCAACAGGAGTAAGGCTGCATCTCCCCAGTCAACCCTGCGAAAGTATTCATGTATCACCATAGCCTGTAGAAAGATTATAGTCTTTTATTGATCTCTTCTTGTACAGATTCAGATTTAACTTTCAATAATAAAGTTCAATAAATTGATTTCCTAATCATAAAAACTTGTTTTACACATTATGTACAGGCACCCAGAGACTACAGCCATAGAGCACGTCACAGCTACGCCACAGACCTTCACACAGAAGCAGTCGGGGAGAGGGGCTGTCGGCAGCCCAAGGGGTGGATACGCACAGTGCATTTGGCACAGCTCACTGAAGATTGCCCACACAGGGACAGTGAAACAATCCCAAATGAGTGATAACGTGGATTAGTTCGACTGCATTCATTCCAGGAGGAACACTTAATTCACAATAAACTAGCCATCAGAAGAGATTTGATTAAATTGAATCAAATGCAGCTGAATGAATCACTTTAGTTTCATTAAGCACTCCTCTATAGACAAATCCTAGACCTTGAGATCTGCCTCCAAGATAAAACAAGTCTTTTTAGTCGAGATATGCAGAAGTTTGAGGACTGAGGGGAGATCAGGTATTAAAAGTATTCTTTAGCAGTTTGATACAAATATAAAAAATAATTATTTTGAGGACTAAACTAAGCTTTTCTCATTTTATATCTTTACTGCCAGCATCAGAACTGCTTCAGTGACACTGCAACACTTACATATGGTAACTTAAAGCATTTTAATGAAACAAAATAGGATTACAGATAAACTTCAATACTCAAAATACCCTCCAACAGGCTATCCACTCCCCACAAAAAAAAAGCTAAAACTTCACATTCAGTGAGAAAACTTTCCTATGGCAATGACGGAACCCAGGAAACATCGCATGACTGTTCATCTTCTCTGCCATACAGCAACTGCCAAGCATCAGAGACCCACCTGCAAAAGGCAGCCAACTGTATTCTGAGCACTCCAGCTCATACAGAATGTTATTTGATGTCAAAACCATCAGTTAACAGATTAAACCTCCCTTTCACTTTTATGAGATACCGTAGACAACAGCTCTCTCCTGTAACTGCAGTCTGATCTTAGTACGACAAAAAACTGCAGCTAAGAGTTTATGCAGTCTGCTTTATAACATTACATCAAGCAACAAGTTAAAATACACCGTTTCACAAAGCAGCAGACGTTCCTTTAAAATCTAGCAATTCTTTTTAAAAGCAGTTGCTTTCCCTTCTAGTGACACGCCTATCCTGGAGATAAAGCTAGACCCATTTTGAAGAGGGGGGCAGGGGGGTGGTGGAAAGAAACACTTCCAGAATGAAGTGTCCAACAGTTCTACAGCCTGCAGGGCAGAAGGTTGCAATATTAACGTTTGTCTCCGTTTGTCTAACATAAGACCTCCAATTTCAAACTACTTCCAACAATAGGAATGTAACTTGAACAGGGTGTTCCATGATGGAGACCATTCAGCTAACCTATCTATCTAGTTCTCTCAGTTCTGAGATACTCTACTGCAGCTTCACTTCCTTCTTGTCGGCTGCAGACTCCCAAACTTTGCCTGCCCAGCTCAGAACAAACCCAACAGGTGGCTTCAGCAGGCTCCGCTGCTGCGTACACAGCTGCGCACAAGCACATCTATTCCATTTTCAGATTTTTGCAAGTGATGTCTGAGCCTTAGCCAGCTTGTCAGGTTAAGTGAGAATTTCATGGGGGAAATAAGCACACAAACATTACATAGTACTGTTTACACTTATTCCCTATAGAAAACTGACCTGATGGTAAGAGAAGTCTCATTCAGGCCTGTAGGAATACTTTGATTTTACCTCAAAAAAAAAAAAAAAAAAAAAAAAAGAGGATGAGTAGAGCTACACAGATTGCCAAATCCACTTACCATAGAAGCTTCCATTCCTTTTTATGGAATCTTCTCAGTATTTCTAGAGCTTGATACCTACTGCTGGCTTAGTCATCACAGCCAAGCAGCAGTCTCTATTCTCAGCTAACAGAACTGACCTCTCTGGAACTCACATATTATATAGTAAATATATCTGAAGAGAAACCAGGTGATGAGCTCTGAAATGCCTGACCATGAAGAATTAAAAAGAAACAAGTTAACAGGAGAGCTCTTCCTTGGATTTACGGACCTTCAGCGCATAGAAATCCTATTTATGTTGTCCTGCAGATTTCTCAAGACTTAATTCCTGCCTGTTCTTTTGGTCACTTGGACATGAAAGTGAGGGTAGATCAGTTTTGAACAGCTTTGCTTGCAATAACGGTCTTTATGAAATAGGAAATCTGTGAATTTTCCCCTCCCCATAGATTCTCACGCATTCACACAGACTCTCTAGAAAGGTAAGACACTTTATTGAATTTGTTGATAAATTAAGAAAGGACTATGAACCAGACTTATGGATCACAGGTGCTTGTAAACAGACATTGATTCCTTCCCACAGAAAGCCCGACTCCATGTGCTCAGCCAGAAGTCACTTTCCCCAGCGCTGCTCACAGGCTGCATAGCGATGGAGGGCAGAGAAAAAGTCTTCATAGCTGACGTTCAGGTGGGAAGGCAAAGAACTGAGAAAGCAAGGCAGAAAAGTTAAAATAAGCTTTTGTAAACAACTAACGATCTGTATGGCCACTCAGGAATGTCACTACTTGAAACAAGCTATTGTCCAAGTAACCTTGTGAAGTTGTTCTCAACACCGTTAGTGTCACTCAACTGTAGTAACTAAACTAGCTGTTCCTATCTTGTCACCCTCTAAATTGAAGCCTACCCATTAGAGCACACAGGGCACTTCAAATTTCTGAGAAAGCTGGAGAAGCACAGGTCTGCCCAGACATTTAAGTGCTCTATAAATGCTCTCAGATTTCAGAAATACAGCAACTCCAGTCAGTTCAGTTGTTGCCAAAATTGGAAAGTAATCCTATTTCCCTTATATCCTTAGTTTCCCTGTCAGAAACCTGTAAGCCACTCAAAATCCACACAAGGAACACCGACAGAACTGGGATTGGACCGCTGAGACCAGATAGTGACACAAGTCATTCCTTAAACCTGAAGAGTAAAGCCTGCTGTCGCCTAATCATGGCTGAAGGAGCAACAATGAATATTTGACAGGTTTCATTTAACAATTTTTAAATACCCTCGAAACAATCTCCAGACATCTTTGTTTAGACAGATCTCCTCTCACGGCTGTTTCCATAAGGTAAGTCACATAAAGACTTATTTAGCTAGGTATTATTCCAGCCTGCTTCACCGTATTTATAGGCAACTCACATGATCTCTGTCAGTCTGATGTGCCACGGAAGGAATCCTAACGTGCTGTCCACAGGACCAAACTTCAAGACTAAATCAGGATCAGGAAATCCATTTGTACCTGTAAGAACAAGTTAAATTAGGTTTTATAAAATTCACTAGAAGATTTGTTTTAATTCTAAACCCCAAGGCATCTGCTTTTTCATTAAATGCTTTTTTTTTTTTTTAAACGAAGTGAAGCTCCTGAGGACAAGTTAACAATTAAAAGCCCAAGAGGACAGACTGGTCTTGCACCACCCGAACAGGACCAACTCGGCAGAAGCTTAGGCAGCCACTGCAGGCCCAGCTGGACTGTTATTTTGATGTTAGGTAGTTTTCAAACACTTGGTAAGGAAATGATAGGAACAGTTACATTGTTCTGAATAACAGCAAACCTTAACATTGCTGTTTAAACAGACTTGTTCTAGTTTTGTCTTGGCAAACTTGATTTTAGTAGCGTAGAACATGCCATACGCTGACCCATACCTACTACAGTCCTAACTATGTGGAGTTGCAGTCAAGTAGAGTAGAAGGACTATTAACACACACAAAAAAAAAACAACGTAAGGAGGTTCCACTGAAGAAAAACAACTTGGTATCACAGACCACCAAGAAAACAAGTTGTAAAAAAAAATATCCTGTCAGAGAACTGTCTTTTTCTCAGCATGGAGCTAGACAGAAAATTTTAAAAACAACTTTTACTGTGAAATTTCAAACAAACTGTTGCAGGTGACATCCTTCTGGTTAGAAGAGTGAGGAAGAAGAGGGCAATATTTTTTTTTTTCCTGTTACTAATTGGACAGCATGACCCATCCCATAGCAGGGCTAGATAACACTGAAGGACTTCACCAGGTGCCCTGACTCTTACTACCCGTACCTTAAAACCCCAGCCCCTGTCATTCCAGTAGTGAGAGCATCCTACTGATCTCCCCAGGTTGAAGACAATCAGTGGCCAAACGACACTGTCCGCCTTCCATACGCTTCTGCCATGCCTGAGCTACTCCAGCCTAAAACTGACAGACAGGCAATAAGCTTAGAAGGAACAGTCTTAGTCCAGTTTTCCTTGGTAATTCTAGCAAGTTGATCAGGGCAACATGTGAAAACCGCTGTAGTACCCCAAAGGGATCCAAGAAGGTAAGCTGTTCTTCAGGCACCTACCTAGCTCATCGGAAAAGCATTCCAGCAGTCATAATCCTACTTTGCTATAATGCTGCAATTAGTCATGATCATAGTATGTTATTTCTTGTTACCCCTTCCATTATCTGCTAGTTCTACAAGTTAACTGCAAGAGTGTTTACATCGCATAATGCCTACCTTTAGCAGATAAAGTTTAATACCAACTATTTGCTCTGAACTTCAGATATTATTTCTCAATTCTTTTCTCACTTGTTAAAAAAAAAAGAAAAAACAAACCCAAACCAGTCAAGAGCCTTTTACAAGTTTAAGTTTAGCTGTACTTAACTTTGGGAATAACAGAACATGAAACTAAGGTCCTACCAGATTTCACTCTAACCAGATTTTGAAACCGAAGCTGGAGATTTCAAAAAGCTCACATCCTCCCTCCCCACTGAATCATCACCATTGTAATCCTTTTATCAAAGGTAAAGGAGCTATTTTCCCAAGCATGTGCATTTCTAAGGAAGGATGAAGTATTTAGATATGAGTGTCTCGTGCCACAGTCCAAATCTTATCTCAAAGTTAAGAAAAAAATGATAAAGCAAAAGCCACTTATGTGTTCAGAAGCTAGTATGTTAGTATGAAAGAGCTGTGCAGGGAAGCAGTGAATACTTAGAAGTGGGGACTCTGGAGGAAGTGGACAGCTTTTACTCATCAGCTGATTCATTAGCTGAGTACTCCTCAGCTGGCCAGTTCAGCAGCAGGATCTTCAACACTGCAATGGCTTTTCAAACAGGGAAAGACCTTCAGAGAGCCCAGTTAATGCTAATATTTCCTTCTGGTTCCTATCTGAAGGAAAATGAAAATGGACACTGTAGAATTACTGTCAGAACAGCCTATTCAAAACACAGTACTGTGCTTTCCACTCTGCATCCATTTCTCTACCTAAACATATCAACACTACAGATACTTTACATGTGGAACCTCCCTCAGAGCTGCTAGTTACAGCACTCTTCAAGTTTACACACACAAGATAGAAGGATTTGGGAGCAGACACTTAAAGGAAAAAAAAAAAAGAGCCAAAAAGACTTGGACACTCAAGGGACAGGAATCTGGCAACATCCCTTCTGGGTCAGCAGTTCTGTGAGGGGAACATGAAGGAATTTGTAGAGCTGACAATTCTCCACATAAGATTTTTACAGGGCAACTTGAACAGCCTGAATGTTTTCTTGCTGTTGAACAGTCATGTTTTTTACTGGGAAGGCAGACTGCAAGTACAGACAATGTTATAATGCAGCTGGCACCTACTTTTCTGAAAACAAGCTGGTTAGCTGAGGCATTGCTCAGAAGAAAGTACTCTTACACTGAAGAAAACTCAAGCTATAAGAATTAGAGCATGACTGGATTAAGAACCAGAAAAGCCACATGACAAGCTAGAACCATACCATTTTAGGACTAGACTTCAGTAACTGCATCCTAAATATGAACAGGAAGTTTAAAAACTACATTATCAGGTATTTAAATCAAAATGTGAAAAACCAGAAACTTACAGAAGTCACTATGAACACAAACCCTGAGTGAGTTTTCAGAACTCACTCTCAACTTAGATCAGTAACTCACAGATGTTTACATTCAATACCTTTCCATTAAGGATGCACAGAAACTAAATTTGCCTCCAACTAAAACGAATAGTTTTACAAGCTGCTGCTAAATAAGTCACAAAAGAGTAGTTCTTTACCTTCAACTGTACTAAACATTAAAACCAAGCAAATAAGCAGGACTAGTTACAGATACTATCCATAGTTATTAGCCACAGATTCAGCAGCCTGTTTTCAAAGTTTATAGTTTTGACAGATTAAAAGTCTAGGAGATTTCTCTTTCTGTGCTCGGCTAGCATGCTTTACTTGGACAATAAATCTGCTCAATTTAAGACTGGACCCAATACTTTTAACATATCCAGACACTTAAATGTTCAGACAGAAGATCATGAACAAGCGTTTGAGAAGCTCCAGTTAAACATCGGTGGCCAAAAAATATACATGGGTATCAACTGTCACCAGTTCTTCACAAAATGAGTGACTGTTTTAAAGAAGCAATTACTCATTTCCTTAAATTGCCTTTGGGGTATAACAGGATAGATGCCTAAGTTACTTCTTCAGGTGCCTTATTAAATACATTTAATAATTCCATCACAGTGAGAAGCTATCAAGCAGCATGCTGACAACAGGGATAGAATCCAATTTGAAGTTAAGATTAAAGTGTCCAAACTGCCACAGTAGTCAGTCTGCAGAGCAACTCAGCTGACCACCCATTTGAAAAAACAATCACCCTCTAAAGCCCAGTGAATGGGAGCCACACTACAATAATGTGCCTGCAGACATCCCAGTTGAAGAGTACAATTTGAAACCTGAACCCTGCCAAGCTAATTACAGCTGCAATTAACATGCATGGATCACCCAGGGAAGCTGAGCAACTATTACAGCTCCACAGCACCATTGGGGAAGCGGAGCCTTGTCCTAAACTACTTCTCCCAGATGTGAGATCAGGGCAGACCTGCCCTTTTCATAGCTATTGCAGGTAGCCATGCACCTCAGCGCAGAGTCCGTAATCTGCATGAATTAGTAACAGAGATAGCTAAACTAGTGTGGGTTATACAGCAGCAAAAGATGAGCAAGTATCATTTGCACTCAGGGTGGTAGTCAGGTAGCAGTAACAGCTTTAATTGCTGTAAACAGATCTGGAAAAGACTCTCTGTCCATATTCAGGTTTGCAGCATGCTAACTTGCAAGAAGTTAACCCGAGTTATAGTAGTCTAGTTTCAGGTGATCCCAGCAGTACTTTTTCAGAAAGCTCATCACAGAACATCCTACAGCGGCTGTAAGCTCCAAAAAGCTGAGACTCTCCAATATAGCTTAAGGTTTCCTTTTTCTGCTTAAAGAAAAAGCTCAAAAGGGAGTAAAGGAGTAAGAAATTTTTAGCAGAAGACTGAAAGCAATAATCATAACTTGCCCTGATAGACTAAGCATCAAGATATGTACATTCTAAACGATAAATATGCTAGAAACCAAATATGTTATAAATCAAGTACTCTTCCCCTCCTCCCCATAGACTATGTCATACTTACTACTTAATAAGTTGTCTAACACATTCACATCCAGGTCTGTGTATGTTCTTTGCTGCTGTGCTACCAACTGACAAAAGTTCTGAGCAGCTTTTACTATGTCTGCTTTTCCATCTTCCGGAGACAGCACCTTCAATGTAGATTGGCAATTTAAAACTGAAAGTACAAAACATAGTTTAAAAGCAACAGAAATACAATTGTTTTGAATGTGCTTTAGATACTCACAAGAAACGACTGAAAGTAAGTTGCACTTTACTTCATATATTATACAACTAGTCTTAGATGTACCATTTTGTACCAGGTATTTCAACCTTCACAGGAATAAACAGAAACAACATGGAACTTGGGTGTTTCCATGTAAATGCTAGCACCTTAGCCTAAGTTGCTTATAAGGCAAATTTAGGCTACAACATTGGACTTTATACTGGAAAACGGGCACAAAGGATCTGACCATCCTGTCAGCTCTTGTAGGGCAAGCAAAACTCAGCCAGCAGCACCCTAAATGCAGCTAAATGTACTACAGCTTGTGAACTGTAGTCTTAAGTCTTTGAACTATGTAATATGATTGTCTTAAAACATAAGGGTTGGGGTTTGTTTTTTATTATGAGACCTATTTAAATATTATGAGTCACAGGACAGTTGTAAGTATCAGCCTATTTCTCTAAGGCAAAGACCTGCTTTAGTAAGTAGATGCTTGTGATTTACCACATTTTGAACAGACTTCTAGCATTTGTGTTATCATACCTAAATGAATACTTGCAGCAGATGGTATTGAATAAGACACATTAACCTTGAAACATATTCCTGTTTTCCACTTCTACTACATGCAAAAGCTGCTACCACAGAACTTTTTTTTTGGTTATCTTATACCATTTACCTTCCTGGTGTCATTATACATTACCATGGCAAGTGGCAGTTTTGGTCTTTCCCTTCTTCCTTTGAGGGGTAAGTTTGGAAAGATGGAAGGGCACACGCTGTTAACTTGACATCAGTTCCCTTACACTTACTCCAGTGCAAATGAACTCACCTCACTGAAACAGTGGGGAGTTGAGCTGCACTGATGTGTTAAAGGGGTCACGGCACAACAGTCAGGCTAGAGAGAAGATCAGACTGCCCAGTAATGATCACTATGCAAAGGAGAGCGCAACACTTTGCTATTAGTTAAGAACAAATAAGCACAATGAAAGTTTAATGCTAGCCCAGGAAGGTTGCATGTGTTCTGATAATCTGTGCCTAATGAAGGAAAAGGTCACTGTACACAGGAATATGTTTAGGTAAAAGCAGAGTTACAATTTATATGCAGCTATGTGGAGTCATACCAACCCCCCCGTGCAATTCATCTTACCTTGATCAGCTTTGTCTTGATTTGCAAATTCCACCGTGTACTTGGAACAATCTAGTCCTAAGAGTTCTTGCTGCTGTTTTAAAATTTCATCCATCAATCTTGAATTATTCCTCTTGAAAATACCTTTAAAAAAAAAGGTTGCATGTCAGTCAACTCCCATAAAGACTGTTTCAAAATAAATCTGATGCTAGGCAGAAAGAAAAAAAAGAATCAGGTAGTCAGTACTGGTTTCAAACTGGAGTTCACAAGTACGATAAGAATCCAAAGCAAATGCTACTGCACATGACCAATTTCCGTGACCTTGGAAAGACAACTCATGTGCTTTTGTTCCTCTTTCACTCAGCCCGGCTTAAGTAGCAAGCTACAACTGCATAAGGGATAGTTTAAGACTTACTTCATTGTCCTTAGTATGCTAGCAACAGTTGAAGATAGCAATACCCTACCAGCACAGGACCAAGTCAGATTAACACCAAGTTCCTTAATGCCCACGCCGCCATAGATTCGCTGCTTAAGTCTGCTACCACTTACTGCCACACCACTAAGGCTGCAGGTTAACACAGCAAATCACCACTAAATCAGTGTATCGGGCCACAGTAACTGTCCACTCTTATGCCATGGCCATTGCCACGGATTTCCTAATAGGATTTCACAAGCTGTATATTTCAAGGAGTTAATGCAGTCCCCAAGGCCTTTTTATACTTACATGTTTATGTTAGACACATTTTGAGTGCAGGAAATTACAAAAACTTGCTTAACCAAACATACTTGGGTTCCTGTTCTAAAATAAATTCTAGCTCTTCAGACACACAACTATTTCTAATTAAAAGCCACAGTAAAAATTAAGCGTTACAGCTTAAATATTTACAATGCAGAAGTGTGGCTAGGCATATTTACTTAGGAACTGATAATGCTTTTATCACATTATATTCAGGGGTTGTTACTAAGAGACTAAGTTTCATTCAGAAATCCTATGTCAAGCACTTCTGTTGACCAGTCTAAAAGTGCCCACACAACAACCCTACAAGAAAGACTGAACTTGTCTACAATTTTATGATCAGGCTTATGATTCACCACCTCAACCTGATTCTGGGATTAGAACCTGCTACAAATAGCAGTTTCCACATCGGTAGTGGTCAAACAGTGCATAAGCATTGGGTTAAGACCATAACACCTAGGAGTTAGTTTGTAACATGAAGTGATACAACACATTTATTCAATATGCTACCCGTTAGGCCTAGTGAGTATTTTTTATACTGGCTTCATTAGAGGTTTTAATAGGTGGTAAAGCAACTGATTTTCCTCCCATCCTGGTACTTCCTGCAAAAAAAATTAATTTACTGCATTACACAAGTGTTCATGATATTTATAACTGATTTCACATGTTGACAGACAAGCAAATCTCAGCAAGGCAGCAACCTTGACAGAAAAAAAAAGCCTAAGAATACTTTCACTAAGCCTAAACTGAAGTTAAATTGTTACACTTTGTGCTCCTGCTTACTGGTGTATATTCATACATATTAGAAACCGAGAATGCTGCTTTGAATACTACTGTTTGATACAACTCTGCTTGGATAAGTCTGTTTTGTGCTAGAGTTAGCACCAATTGTCTTCCTTACACTTAAGGTTAGCAGCAGTCCAGCTACTGCAATCGCTAATCCTGCACCATCTTCAAGTAAGATCTGTACAGGGTCGCATGTGCCTCACCTCTAAGAGTCACTTGACTTCCGTCCACTTTTCAACATGAGACAAAAAATTATGTTCAATAATCAGAAAAAGAGTTGCCATAATTAGGAAAAGCCCCCAGTCTGGGAGACAGACAACTGCTCTCTTCTTCCCCTTTCACATCCAACACTAATGATATCAATTTTTTCCTCATGCAAAGTTGTTGCCTACTCCTGTCAAAGGTTGGAAGAACAGATTTAAGAATCTGCACTCCAGCTCTAAAGTAGATGAAGACATTGAGGATAACAGGTAGGAGAACAGACAAAGGTGCTTACTGCTCAGTGAAAAGGGACATCAGATAAAGGACTTGGTCCAGCATTGAAGTGAAGGTCCTTAACACACACAGAGGACACTGCAGACATGCTAGATGTGTTCTTGAGATTACCTGAAGATCACTAGCATTTCCCTTCTACTCTCCTCATTTATCTCACCCACCTCCTTAGTTGTTCAAACCTGGGTCCTGTGTTGCTCCTCGAACAGCAGTTTAACATAAACTGGAAGCTACTGTAGTTGTATTGTATAGCTGTAGTACGTCTTTCCTGGAAAGATCTCCACATCTAAATTCCAACTGATCCACCAACCTTGACACACCGGCAGTTTTTCTGCAGAGAGGATCCTGAAGCACATCAGAAGGTAGCAAACATTCAAACTAACCGAAATCTTCATTTAAAACCAATAGCATTTAGGAACTTTACTCCTTCAGCGTTTTGCCTCTCACTCAGTGCACAAGAGACTTTTTCTTACGAATGCCTATGATGGCAAACACAGTCCTGCCAGAGGCAATGTACATGGGCCAAATTCAGATTTGACTTAAAACCATTCTACATGGTTGTGGTTCAGACATATACTCCCTTCCCTTACAGTATGTCAAAAAAACCCCCATTTGTCTATAAGGTTCATTTTTTAAAACTTTGAAAATACATCCAAGTTAGTTCTGGAAGATGCTGTTGCTAATTTATACATGATAAATATAGTAAACAAGAGTGCATGAGTAGATAAACTCACTAACGGAATTCAAGTGTTCCTAGGCAGCGAGACTTCAGTATTGATTTAACACTACCGTCCAATTTCATTCACAGTCTTCCACGTAAGTTGAAAGCAAGTCCATATTATGATTTTAACATTATAGAAAGTTAATGTTTGACAAAAGGTCTAATAAATTTTAGCAATACAACAGCTGTTTGCTGTTAAGGGGAGGAAATTTCAACTCTATTACTGTTTCTAATATGGAACACAAAGATGAAATTGTCACTATCATTTCCTGTTAAAAACAATTTTTGTTTTTGAAAAGTAGAAAGAGTTCTTTCAGTCAGAACTCTAGAGTCTTTGCAAGCTAGTGCAAATGTGCATATTCCAGCAAATGAAGTTTTTTAAGAATTATGCATATTTAAGCAGTATAATTCCCAAAGCAAGACAGTGTAAAACTTCAGTTTATTTTCTTTTTTTTAACTAATGAGAACTTGCGAGTTGTTTCCAGGGATAATTCTTTTCACAACACCAGCTGCAAACCTGCTATTGATCATTAGTTCCCATCAGAGCTGAGGCAAAGCAGAAGTGTTTTACCTTCCTGCAGCAGTCCTCCACGACACAGGTCGTTCCCAGGGCACATGCCTCTTGCTCAGTTTTACAACAGTTACAAGCCATGCCCCTTTGTAGTCAGCTACGGTGGTGTGGCACTTTAGGGTTAGAGACTGACAAAGGCAGTTCGTAATTAAGAGGCTGTGAATTCAGCAGAAGTACGACTCAAAAGTGACAGGAACTGTGAATTGGAGGGGAACAACTCGCACATAGAAAGACCAGGTGGTGTCTGGCTAGGTCACCGCAGCCACCGCCTGTTAACGCCTTGGGAACATCTCAAAGGTCAACATTCTCACTTGCCCTGCTTTTTAAAGCAGCAAAATCTGGTAAAACACAGAGTAAGAGTCAGCTCTTCCTTACAAGGGAACACCTTAAGGTTCACCCTCTGCTCCTGATAAGAGCAAGCTGTACCTGACTGCACTGGTGTTACTGCTGAGGGCTCCAGACATCACTATTATTCAGAACTGTATTTGGCAACAACTACAACGTCCTACTTAACAGCAAGTCTATCTGGAAATGCTGTACACTCAATCCAGACATCATAAGGAGCTTAGCACCAAAAGAAAGGTAACACATCTGCTACTACCAGAAGTAAGCACATACTCAAGCCATATGAATGGCTACTTTCTCACTCTCTGAAACCAGTTTAAAAGGCTCAGCTGACAAGATGCTGTGCAAAAAGCAGTTGTGGCTGCTATCCCAGAAAACCCATTGAACACCTGTGAAGAACAAGCATGTGTAACGGCAGGCTATTCTCCTCAACTCTGAAAGTTTGGCAAAATCACTGATTTAAAACGTTTTAATTGCTCTGCATTATCTTGCCTTCTTCAATTGTGTTCCAACAAACTGGAATTCAAGCTGGCAATTAAACCAGCATATTCTGGTATCAAAGGACTAACAGAAGAATGAACTACTGAAAAGCATTATGTCTTGATACTAAAGTCATGAGATCATAGCTATATTTTCAGATTTCAAAGGTGTTAACAAAACCTCTTAACATGCAACTTTAGCATGACCGTAACAATACATGGAAACAGCAGCAAATAATCTCCAAGATATTTTTTTTTTTCCTGAACTGCTATCAAAGATAACTGTTCTGCAAGGTTATTTCAGCTACACTGCTCTTCCTAGGACATAACCTAACCTTGTCATTTCTGGTCATCGTATTTATAATGTTGCAATAGTCAGTCTCAGATCTGACTGGATCTCAACACGTGTGCTGGAGAGTCAGCAGCAGCTTCTCCACAAGGAAGGGTTCAGACACTATCACAGGGCTGGCTCATCCCCATCAGACTGGGTCTCAGCCACAGTGGCTACCTAAGCACCGGCTGGGGCCTTCCCCCTCCTCAGAGCTGGATGGTTGCACTGCGAGCAAGCTGAAAACCAAGACCTCCAAGAAACGTGACTCTCAGCTGCATCTGTTCCTCAACTCAGTTCCCATATGTATAATTTGTACAGCACAACGCAGGGATCTAAAAAGGAACTAAGCATACATATATAACATATTAGGCAATAGTGCAGATAGCGTATTTGAGGTTTGATAGAAATCAGAGATCTTGTACAATAAAATGTCTCTTTTCCGGCTATGAGGGGAAACTCTCACTCTGGTTTGGTACTAAGATTTGCTCTGCGGCATTTAACTTGGTTGAATGCTTTTCAAGTTGAGAGCAAAAAAATATCAACACATAAATGGCTTTTCAGAAGCTGCTGACTGTTTTCTGTGTCCTTGAGATGTTATGCAAATATTTTATACCATTCCTTGACTTCTAAATGAGGAAGTACTCTCCCACTGAAACACAACATAACCAAGTTCCAGAACAGCCCTGCACAGATGGCCAGCTTAAACTGCTAAGTGACTGGTTCGAAGTCCAGTTTCTTAAAAAGATCTTTGAGAATTTAGTGAAAGTCAAGCCACTTGAGTCCTGTATCACACACGAAGGACCAGACATGAAATGGAACTATTAGTGACAGGGGTTTCAAACAACAACAAAGAAAAACCAAAACCACAAATGCCTATGCTTAGGGAAGGGCCTGCATACCTCAGGTGCTTTTGTACACTTGACAATAGATTCCAGCTACTTATGTGGGATGCAATGTTGAGTTTTTCCTGAAAGAGCACTAGAAGACAACCATTATAGACTGTATCTTTAACCTGGCATAAATCTACAGAGTTAATCTAATTCACGTGACATCTCCAGGCAGCAACCAGAAGTGGCTCAAAACAACAGTTGAGCACCAGTCTCCTACAGCCTCACCATGGTCAGCAAGAGCACAGGGATCTTCAGCATGAAGCTTTCTCCTCTGGAGAGGACAGAAACAGTACACAGTCCATCTCATGTACTATTAGCCCTTCTTAGTTGACGGCTTGTCTAGTCTCAGTTAGAGATCACCTCTCAACAGTTGGGTAGAAAGCTTCGCCTAACAATATCTTGAATGTGGCTGGTTTCATCATCTCCGTAGGAAAGGACAGGTATGAGGAAGACAGATTTGTTCCATGATTGTTCCACAGAATGTTAAAGCCAAACTCTGAGCTTATCTTTAAGATACTCAGTGACATGGAACCAATGTATCTGCAATAGCGAGAGTTCAATAGTCTTACAGCTGAGACCCAGAAGTGAAAAAAGTCACATAGGGGATATGAAATAACACCAAAGTTTCCACAAGCAGTGGCTCAAGGTTAACTCAAATGTCAAGTAGCACCAGTCCTTATACCAAATGCAGACCATGTAATTTAATTTCACAATACGTCAGCACACAGAGCTTTATGTTTAACTACCTTTCTGTCCCGTCTCTTCACAGGAGAAAGAGTATACGAAAACAGATGGCTGCTCTTATTCATCCACTTCTGGAAGTTCAGACATACCTCATTAACAGAGCTCCATAGATCAGGCAGCCTAAAGCTCTTCTCTACTAACAGCCTCTACCCTACACGGTCACAGTTCTTAGATGCCAGCAGCTCCTGCCAGCCCAGGGCTGGGGACAAGGCTCCAGAAAGGCCCCACCATCTGCCCTCCCCAGTGAGGGGGCAGGACGCGGCCACCCGACCCAGGAACTGAGGCAGGAGGGCACTCGGAGCACCCCCCAGCCTAACCAGGGCCAGGAGCTCTGCAGAGGCCAGGC
>NW_009618397.1:0-46836 GCF_000690535.1 Cariama cristata | reverse complement strand
ACTCTTTGGGCTCAGCCAGCCAGCCAGTTAATGGTCTAACTCAGTCTATGTTGCAATCATAGGCTACTGGGAAAAGACAGAGTGAGCTAAATCCCAGGTATATGAGGTATATATACTGTGGGCATGATGGTTTCTCATAATATTGCTTGATGAGTGGACAGAGGGCCTATCCCAAAGGTACCATGTGATGAATACCCCCAGAGACTGTTACAGTATGATACATGGAATCTTGGTGCAAAAGGCAGAAAAAGAAACAGGTTTGTACATAAAAACTTCAGTATTTACCTTACTCTTATGAACACAGGTCATTGCCTCTTTCCAAAAACAACAATAAAGATTTTCAGTTTGTTTCAGGTTTTATTTCAATTCTTTTTGCAATGCTTGAAAAAAACCACGGTATATGGTGCCTGTTTAACTAAAGGAGCAACAAAAACCTTAAGCAAGACGATTTTAATATAAAAAGAACTAGATCTTTATCACAAAAAAGAAAGCAAGGAAGCTCTTGTGTACTACAGAAAACTCATTTAACCTTCAAAATCTGCTAGGCAATTTTGTGAAGAACCACAGCAATGAAAACACATATTACAATAATTAAATATAGAAGCAAAGGTTGGACAGCACATATGTTATCTTCAAAAGTTGTTAAACAATGGATGGGAATATTAATGCAAAGAATATTCATATTGTGATACTATCAAGGGCATACATCAAAGTGGAGTACTTTTTGCAAAATCAAGGGAAAATTACTTTTGTTTTGGCACATGGCACGACATGGCATGTCAAAAGAAATTAGAAAATGTTTTCAAAATGTACCAAGAATATTACTTATACAGTATTGTGCTTTACTAGGAGGGAAGAAACAAAAGACAGAAAAGTTGCAGGATACTAACAGCACTTAAAGCAGCATGGGTAAGCATTGTTACAGTCTTTGTTCTTTTGCAAGCTGGCTCTAGTCTTCACACACAAGTTCTGTGTGAGGAATATGGCTCATATGGATTTAAAGAACTTAGATAAAATCAGTGGTTTCATCTTGATAAGCTTCAAATTATCTTTCCCTCCTGAAGATTCCATAAGATAGGTTGATTTAGAGCTCTGTTTTACATAGAAAAATGCTCTAAATTTCTCTTGTAAGCATCTCACTGGAAGTAACAAAACCAAGTATAGATTTGCTCAAATGTATTTTAAATTGGCTGATGGACTAATGTTGAAGAACTGCTTATAGCTATGGATTCACTTTCAGTGAGTAATTTTTATAAAATTTCCACATGTCAGTGACACAATGTCTTTTAAGGACCTTTTTTCTAAATCACATAAAACTGATTTAAATCAGTTACTGTTTTTAATGAAGTTCTGCTGGCTGAACTTAGAACTTGTCCTTTGCATCCATGAATTACCTAAAGGAAATTTAGCTTGAGGACAGTATGATCAAGTATCAACAAACACGTAATTCATCCTTTGACAATTCTTGGTGCTTGTGAAAATCGTTCAGTGGTGAAAACAGCTGTGCCAGCAGCTATTTAAATGCAGTTCCAATCTTACTTGACCAGATGACAGAAGGCTGAGAAAGCTGAAGAGTTTCCACACCCCTAATAGCTTAAATGTTTCATGTTTTCCTCTTTATGCTCCAATTTTGGTAGGTAAGGGATATTCCAATATTTTCAGATTTCTTTGTCCTTTGGTTTCTCTGGTGATTTGTTTTTGCAAGGGAGTGAGGGGGTTTCAAAGTGACTATAGGTTTCGTAAACTGTACATGCACATACCTTTCTGAGCTCCTATGCAGTCAACAAAGGAAAGATACTCGAAAATATGGTAATGAGTTTGAAACAGTACTAAAATACTGTCTCATAGTCATTTTTGTTACAGCATATTATGACCCTTAAAGTCTTAAGGAACTGATTACTGTAATTTTTAGTAAATGGGAATCATCGAACTACTGCTTGTCAAGATTGTTCTGAACAGTTGCAAGGACAGTTGCATTTGGGGGCTGCTGGTGAGGACAAAGAAGTCCACAGAGTAGTGCAGTCTCTCCCTGGTCACACATCATGCTACCTATACCAGATAAGGCAATGTCAAACTGGGAGCAGTAGTCCTCCCCTTCCCATCAGCTAAGCTGACCCTAGAATCTGTATCACAGTATCGCTGCTGTGAGGGAAGAGTAAGTCTCCACAGTAGAAGTACCACAGTACACATACACAGTACCATTTTAAACGTAATATAAGCTGAGTTCTACAAGAGGAAGCTTTACATCTGGTGTCAGAATTATGATTTGGACATTAAGAAACTTGGGTTTGGTGCCATTTCTTAACCAGTATAAATCAGAGGTATGACTCACCTGGTAAATCTTTATTTGGCATCTATAACCAGTCCATTTTCTCAACTCCTGTTCAGAATGTGTAAAAATTACTAATTTAAGCATTAATTAACTGGATAATTGAACTACAGCCTGACAGTGATTTGTTGACTGATTGCTTTGATATCAAAATGCTTTTGATTTGTTTGCTGAGATCTCAGTTAGTTTTAATGATATTAGTAATAGTTTAGTATTAATAGTAGTTTTGGTAATATGTCTTCTTATTTATACATGGGAGTTTTAATAAAGCATGTAAGACCCTGTCTTACATTTCTTTCAATAAGAAACCCATGGAGTTTTCAATATATGTTCCCTGATTAACATAAGACCATGACCAGTTTTCTGTGTTAGCATATGGTTCTTGCATCTAGCATTAATCTGGGAATGTAATCTGCAAGCAGGAAGGCAGTAGTAGAAGAAACATGGCCCCGTGCAAAGACTGACAAAAATTTGCAGCACTCAATGTCACAATCTCAGCAGTCTTGTCACTTTATTCCCACCTGCACCACTCCTTTGGGGAAAGGAAAGGATTTCAAACTGGGATATCAGCAAAAGTGCCTCTACTGCTGGTTGGAGAGAGGGAGAATCTAAAGATATGTGGTTTTATTGACATTTTCCAGTAATTAACCATAGGCTGCCGCTTAGGTTTCGCCTTCATCAGTACTCTGTGGCTGTGCCTTCTGTGTGCTCCCTAGCAATTGTCCAGAAGTGAACTGAACCAAGACTAACCTTATAAAAATACAAGCTGCATAAATTAATCAAAAGCTAAATGGCTAAATTCAAGAAGAAGACCAAGACATTTGAGGTTTAGATTCAGTCTGTTATAAGCCTCCCAACTGAATCCAATATGAAGTCACTCATCTTCTAGAACATAATGATTCAGTAGAGAAATTCACATGTTTAAATTGTTGTTTTGCTTTCATACTTTTTGTGCAAAAAGATTAGAATACGAAGAAAAATTGCGTAGCTATCACAAGAAACTTCTAAGCAAAGCAAAATTAACATGAGAAGCAAGTAGAGAATTACAGAGAAAAATGGTGCTACTCGAGAAACAGATAGTACTATTAAGATCGCTTAGTTGGCAAGGCAGCAAGCCTAGACTGATTGCCAACAGAATGGCAACAAAAACATTCAGACAAATTCCAGTCTCACAAACATTAGGCCACATGGGAACATTTAAATGGAATGTAGGATGCTTGCCTAAATAAGTGGTGGAAGAAAAATGTTTCTTTTATTTTGGTAGAGAAGAATATTTTATTTGGTGGAGAAGAATGGCTAAAAGCTGTAGGCAGAATTTTGAGCTAGATTGGCATTCCACTCAAGCAGTGAGTAGGCAAAAAGGCTTGTCCTAGCCGATATATTTTATGATTCCTGTAAGATGAGGAAGGATTCTCTAGTCCTCACTCATTCCTCACTCAGTCTCCAAAATGCACAGGTAGCTACTCTCTGCTTGAAAGCAAAGCAGCATTCAGTTTGATCTTGCAACACTGTAACATAATACACTGAGAGCATGGGAATAGGATATAGATAATAGGAAGTGTAGGAAGTCAGTAAAAGACTATTCCGTCTTGAAGCTACGGTGTTCAAATGAGTGCAGCCCTACCCTTCGGCACGGAGGAGAAATCATTAACAAACTCATTGTGCTGAAAAAGAAAGTCCTTGCGTTTTTTCCTAGTATCTGCTTTCTCACTTCTACCCTTTACTATGATCTGTCTCCACGGGGAGGAGAATCTAGCCCTAGCTGCTCTAAAACTTTTATGTTATGTTTAATAAATGGCTCTCACTTTCAGTCTTTTTTCCGTAAGATGACATTTGAATTTTAATATATTTAGCATAAAATATAAGGCCTATCCCTGTGCAGGTATTTTCCCTATTACAAAAACTGCAGACATTCCACTTGAATGCTATGAAGGATTGTACCTGAAGAATACTAAGATACACAAATATCTGTTTTAAAAGCAAGTTGTTTTAAAATCAGGTTGGAATGATCACTGCTGATTTTTATGACAGGATTCTTTACTTAAATTTCTTATATAGCTACTATCTGTGTACTACCTCCCCATGTGTAAGTACACAAAAGCAAGATTAGAACGATAGGTTGGACAGTACTAGCTATTCTGGATTTTAGCTTTTACAGTGTGAATCCCTGAGCAGTAGCTGAGATGGTTGTGTTATATATAATAATAAATTGTTGGAACCAATCAAAGTTGGTTTTATTTGGCTTTGGTGTGGCCTTTGACTGAGTTTCACGTCCAGGGAAGAAGCATTCATTAGGGCCCAGATTTAAATCAATTGAAAAAAATTGCTCTACAGAAAACAAAAAATCTAGCTATCAGCAAGTTATCCACCTCAAGAAGTTTTAAATAAAGAAATACCAGTTATGTTTCACCACCGCTCTATTTCCGAATAATATGCTTATCACAGATACGTTTACCAAAATCGCAGCATAAACCTGTACAGTGCTGTTTATTATGTGTTACTAAACTCAGAGCAGCTATCATTGTCAGATTAATTGGGGTGAATATTCAAAGGTTGTAGAAAATAGGAGTTATATAGAAAAATATATGGAAAAATAATAATTGAGCCCTGCACACTGATAGCAACTTAAGCAGTGCAGGACAAACTTTACCAAGTCGAGCAGAATATGATGAAAAATTTTAAGATTTAGAGTCAGTTCGAATATTTGTACCCCATCTTCAGAAAAACAAGCTAGTGAAAAAGATATAATTAGAGTCTGAGTGATAAATTTAACCTGAATTTTCAGGTTAAATTCAGTTAGGTTTTTTAGATTTGTTTTGTACTTAGAATATGTAGAAGCCTTTTAAATTATATATCACAACTCATTTTAGAAAATCACCTTTCACTGAAATATCCAATATGGTCACCCATGACTTAGAAAAGCCTGAAGAATTTCATGCAGAAAGAAGGTTTTCATAATCTTGCACAACAGGAAGCATGTTGCATGCAGTGTCTCTTGTAATGAGCTAGGCAATACAACTCAAATGCAAGGAGGGTTTCAAGTCTGAAGTCAATACTCTGTTTCTATAATCAAACATGAATAGTATTAAATAACAGAGAACTGTTATCATGGTGAAATATTCCACCTACAAACAAACATACAACAAATATGGTGCATGGTGCATTTTTACTGCACAGCGTAAATTGTATATCTGCTTTGTATTTAATGTTCAGCAAGATACAATATGGATCTGCAAGAAATGATTTGTAAGAATTCCCCTGCATCGATTCTCCCCTCTTTGAATAACAACGAGCCATCCCAATTTCCAGAGGTGTGGAGGGACATGCAGTGAAGAAACAATGGTCCAGAACAGGAGCACAGTGTTTGATCAGAGTTTTAAACATTATGCTCTAACAAAGAACCTGTGACAGGGACAGAGTAGCACCCAGTAATTACAGACATCATTCTGTTTTCACTCCCTCCTCTCATAGGAACAGAGAACCTCTGGCAGCTGGTGGGCTTGAAATTCAACTCATTCTACCTGGCATAGGTTACTGTTCACTCAGTGGAGTTGCACTAGCATAAAACCAGTGAAAGCAAGCTGTTAAGCAAGCCTTTTGTGATTCAATAGCAGGTGTAATATATGACCTTTAGCTAACACATTCATATACACAATGATGTTTGGTGACTGTGCTATATGAATGTCTTGTAGAAAGAAGCAGACTCTGAGCCCTCATTGTATTTACTTCAGTATTACACCTAGCAGGTCACAATAATGCATTGCCTCACTAGAGACAATGGTGGAGTTAGAGCTGCACAACAGTGGAGAAGTAGTCGTGGTTCAGTTCATTTTTCTTCTGTGTTTATTTGTTAATGGTGGCGGCCATATTTGTTGATTTACTTAAATATCGCTGGCATTTTGCAACAAACCTTTAGTAAATAGTTAGGAATCTTCGTTTTATCTTTAGTTGGGGCGCAATAATCTGTCTGTTTATTACTTTAATTATTCTTAGTAGAAAAGGGCTTTTATGTACTTAAGAAAGAAGACAAGCAAATTGGAAAGTGTCCTGCTGGCACACCAACATTTGGGAAAGGATACAGACAGTACATCCTTAGACATTTATATTTATTTCAATGATACAAACTGGCTAAGATATTTTATTCTATGTAAACACTGGCAAGAGATCAATATAAACAAAATGATCCTGGATGAGCAGCTCCAGCTCATTGTTATGGCCATTTCTCATGCAACTGCCTGTTTTAGCTATTGAAAAATTGCTGGTATTCCTGACTTGAAAGTATCAGTTACTTTTCTGTGAAGAATCTCACAGGCGAGGAGTAAGTGACAGTGGAAAATTGTATACTATGATGATATAAACTATATAAAAAAATCATGGTTTTGAGGATAAATCTTTTATTCATAACCATAATTTTCATGCTATTGCATCTCTATTTATCAGCCTTCATAGCATGTCAGTTTTCACATTCATTCTTTTGGCACTACAGCTTCTAGCAGCTTAGCCAATAAGACAGATACTCAAGATCTCTATCCAAACATGCATTTTCTAAAACATAAGGTAAACCCAGATGGAAACTGAATTACAAAAGTACAGTGATTGCAATCCATATTAATAACCTGTAAAAGGAGACTGAATCTTTGAAAGGTAGTCTACATAGAGTCCTTTTATGTAATATCTGAAGGTTTTGGTTTATTTATCATTATTAATTCTGAATGAAATAGTTAGGAAGATAGCTTTTACAATAAAAAAGCTACAGCTTTACAACAAACTTTGGCTTCAGTGCAGCTAATATAGTGTCTGTTTTTTCCATGTTAACCTTAATTTTTAAGAAAATCAAAATTTCAGTATCTATTAAGTTGGCAATAAGAAACAGCACAAAGAACTTGAAAGAGTAAATCCTTTTTTGGCATATCTATAAAGAGACTTCTAATTACACAACATAAGAAAACAACTTCCTTAAAAACTCAAGATGCAGTTCAAAGAACTACTCCCAACCAATAAATTAAAGTCAGATGAGAAAAAAAATGCTGTATTCTTGGACCAGCCTTAACTGACAAGTCTGCAGATAGAAAACGTGACATAGTCCCACCGTAGCTTTCAGCCACGCTTGCAAATACATATCAGCATAAATTGCATGACCTTCTGCAGAATGCCATACGGTTAGCAAACCTCTCTGGACCCTACATTTAGTTGACACTCCAACTATCTACACAATGCAAGTTTTGTTTTTCTGGAGTAATCATTGTTTAAAAATATCTTACATACATACAAACTTGTATCGTAATAGTGGTCATAGCATAGCAGTATTATTTTTTTAGGTTTTTTTGTTAGACATTATGCCAAAATTCAAAAAAAAGCAACCTGTATCAAAGATCAACAATAAAAACTTACATACCTCTGTTTCGGAATTAGGGTTCCTTAATGTCACAATTTAAGGATTTTTTTAATTACTTAATGATAATTAATAAAATATTGTTTGAATTGCTCTGCTTCATTCTTTGAAGAGCCTTGTGGATGGAACACTGCAAAAGAACATTTATACAATTGAGAATGTGGATATATCAGATATTTTAAAAGAATATGTTGTCCATAAGTATTTTTATATTTGTTTTTGAGCAGGTGCACATGGAGGATTCACTCGGGTTGTTGATTAACTTTAAAATAGGAACATCTTAATTTTACATTAATTCATTCTCTGTGTGAAAACCTTTCTTACCTGGAATGTATTTCCCCAGTTTAGCAAACTCTTAGGCAGAGGAATAATGTTACTGTTGCAACTACTAAGTTCATGGGTCTAGTTTCAGGCTTAAAGTTAAATCTATGTATAAGTACAGAATCAGAATAAAATCCTAACCCAGCTGAAGCTGATGGCAAAATTCCCATAGGCCACCATGATGCCAGCATTTAATCACACAGTGTTCAGATTCAAACACCTGCATCTAACAACCCTCCTTAAATTACTATTTCAAATTCCATTAATGTAAATTAGCAAAACTGAACAGACATTATTCTTATATAGCTATAGATATGAAAAATATATAAAGTAAATACTTTAATATTTTTATGAGGTGGTCACATTTTGGTGTACAAATTCTACACAGAAACTTTCCTTAGTCATAAATGTGGCAACACAGTCCGTTTACAAAATGAAAGGAGGAAAAGAACACATAATAGACGAGAGCTAAAAATACAAGCAGCCACATCTGTAATACAGAACAATAGAAATAATAAAGAAGGGAGAAGGCAAAATAGAATGCAAGTTAAGGGTGTTACATGGGAGAAGAGATGAAGAAAATAAATACACTGTGGATAAAAAAACCCCAAAGATCATCCTAAATCAAAAGAAAGGTCAACTGATACTGGTCAGAGAGAAAAAGAATTGCTCAACCAACATCTACATTTTTTCTTAGAATTTAATATATATGAAGAAGGAAGCATGGAGCTCAGTGAGATAAATATTAATGAGGCTTTGGGAATATCTAGCAGCAGAATTAATAAAAAGCAGGTAAAAGAATATTTAGATAATTTAAATATTTATGATTCAGAAGGTCCAAATCGTATTCAACCAAAGGTTCTTAAGGAATTGGCTGAGAAGGACCTGACAGACATCTTTTAGACCTCATGGAAAAAAAGGTTGGGTACCAAAGGATTGAAGAGGGGTGAATCTTAGGAAGCAGAAAAAGGTACAGAATGGAGAATTTCAAGCAAGTACCCACTATTCCCTACCATGCAAAATACTACAGTAAATATATAACTAATAGTGTATCACTTAATGCACAGCAACATCAGAATACTCTTTTGAGGCTGTAAATTCTGTGTCTCTGTCCATCTCTCTCTTCTTGCTTAATGTCATTCAGTCTTAATCATTGCTGGATAAAAGTAAAAGCTAATGAGTTTCAAAAAACTCAATGCAGATTATTTGGAAATAAACAGGCTCTTTACACAATAAAACAGAATATTAGGCTACAAATTTTTAGAAACTAAAAAGTTAAAGAACAACGAATGTAAAAGGAAACAATCAAGAGGGCTACAAATAAAATTACTTAGAATTATACATTTGTTTTAAAGTACAGAAGTTCTTGAATGCCCAAGTTTAGTCCCAGCATAAATGGGACTCATGGAAAGCAATACCAGTTCTCCTGGAAAGCAATACAAGATATGACATAAGTCTGAGTTAGTAACTGTCTGTTTGAATTGCATAATCATGTACCGAGATCACACTTTTCACTCAGAGGTTAGTTAGTAAGGTTACGATTCAAAATATATTATTGCATAGGATAACATTCTGGCATGCAAAGGTGATTCTATCTTGTGGGCTTGCCACCACTATCTCCTGTTCATCCCATTCACGAACTGTTCGCATCTTGTATTTTAAAACACTAACTGACACTTACTCCTGTTGGAAGTTGTTCCAGTATGTCACTCCTTCAATGATCAGAATCATGCTTCTAATTTTCAACTAAAAAGTATGCATTGCCAATGTGAAACTGTCCATTATCAGCAATACTTTTAGTTTAAATAGCTACCCTCTATGCCTGTTGTTTACCTCTGGAGTATTTGCAGACATTAATCAGAACCGTTCTCAGCCTTTGTTTTGCTGGCTAAACAAGTAAAATTCTTTGCATCTTCTCTAATCACATTAGTAATCCTGTTCTTTCAGCCTGTGATTCTCTACCATATTCAATATCAGGTCTTACTGTCTAAATGCAATACTGTTTCCCATACCTTCCTGGTACATCCTAAGATGATGTTTTCCTTTCTCACTACTATTTTGCATTGGTCATTACAGTTATCTTGCAGCTGATTAAGACTCCAGATCTCCTTTTATGGAATTCTACTAGCTAAAAGCAAAAATTCTCCTTTTTGCCTTTGAACCTATGACTTCACCGTATGCAACATTAAATGCCACTCTATTTGTATTTCTGAGATCATCAAGTCATCTAAGTTGTCCCACATGATATTCTGGTCCTCTACTGTATTGATTATATCTCCCAATTTTCTGTTTTCAGGAAATTACCATTACCACATTTTTCCTTTCTGTGTCACGCTCATTAATGAAAATATTAAATCAGTCTTTGAAGAGCTCCATCAGCATGCCCTTTTCATTGCAATGCTTTCCCTTTAAATTGTTATCTCTTCTTTAGATATTTCCTTGCCTACTTTAGATTTCTGGGACTATTCCCCAACTTCTCTTGCTTAACTAGTAATTTCCCAAATGATATTATATCAAAAACCTTTATGTAGTCCAGATAAATGAGACCTACTTGATTTCCTTTGTCAAAAATCAGTTACTTTACCTGAGAAAAAATATCAGATGTTACTAAAGTTACATTTTGCTGGTGGATATATTTTAGGTTTTCTTCTGCATTTTGATGAAACTTACACTACTGTGTTCTCAGTTTTAAAAACAGCTACATGCTGCACTTATCCACTATCTGCATGTTGTTAAAATTTTCATGAGGATTTTTAGTATGCAGAGGCAGTATTCATGCTCATCGGCTACATTAACACAATGGCTCTTTTGGAGCCATTACAGTTGATCGTGCCAATGATCCATGGATTATATACTTTTATAAGGTCTGATGCACTTGCAAACAAAAGGTTTTTTTCCTTTGCATTTCTGTTTCTCAAGAGACATTCTTTCTCTTTTTCAAATCATCCTTTAATATTAATGCAAAGCAACCAAACAAAGGAAAGCAAGCCACAAAAATTCTCGCTATGATGATGTGATGAATTCACTTAATCCTGGAACAGAAAAGTAACGTCTGTCTCTTATTTAAGCTCTTTGTAGCTGCTTTTCTGTTCTGTGCTTCTGTAGTACAGAAAGGCCCTGACCCACTCTTGGGATCATAAGCACACATGCAAATTTAGTCACATTTTTAACCATGCCTCCAAGACAAAAACTGTTCCCAGAGAAGAGCACAGTTGTAAGTATTTTTGTGTCTTTCGTATCACATGTTGCCACTTATCCCTGATTCTCACCGTTCCTAAATATAACTGTATTCTGAATCAGGTCCATGTTACTATCCACTTGCGCTCTTGACCCCTCCTGGTAGCCATGGCCTCTGGAACAGAGAAACCCCTGGAGACTCGATGTTGTCTAACAATGCAAATTATTTAAGGTGTTTGGGAATTTGTTTGTCCTGCCTAATGATAGCTTTCAGGCCATGCTCTAAAGTTGGGACACATCAAGAAGGGAATACAAGAGGAATGTTACCATCAGAAAGATTTTCATTCTTGTCGTCTACAAATCCTTTCTGCTGACAAGACATCTGTGAGGATCTCAGGGAAAAGAACATGCTAGGATCAGCCAAAGGTAATCCCTGTGCTGAGTGGAAAGATTCAATTAGCATTAGCTACACTGCTGTGTTGATTTACTTGTTTGTCTCTAAGCAGAAGCCTCCCAGTTGTCCCCAATATATACATATCAGTTTCTCTCCTAACCCCATTCTGGATAAAACCAATTCATTTGCTGGTCAGAGAGACCCTAATGTAGATTAAAGGGCAGTGTTACACTGTGTAGACACAATGCAGTCTAAGACAATTTTTATTCCTTCCACACCATATGGAGCTCCAGCGGTAACTCAGCCAGCTTCATACTCTCACTTTATCTCAGATTTATTGCAGATACAGCCGATCTGCACCAGAAGCCATTAACTCTGCTCACTATGTGCACAAGCCAGTCACATGGCTCAGGTACTTGCTGCACACATAGTAAAGACAGTATTAATGTAACCAAGGACGCTGGCTAGCAATAAGGGGACAATGAAGTTTAATAAAAACAAAACAAAGCACCTGGAGGAATTCAGGTAGGGTTTCATCACACACAAAACCAAAAATCCAAACCAAATGCCAGCTCCATGAAAGTATAGGTACTGAATCTGCAATGATATGTGTGAAGATGATTAGTTAGAATGTCATAGAAGATTCCCATAAAAAGCCCTGCTGTAAGTTGCTTAAAAGAGAAAATGTGGTTTAACAAAAGAGCTTTAACATCCTTGCAACTCACAGTTCATAGACTCTTCACCAAAGAGTGAAGGCTTTGTTTGGAACATGCCTGTGCCAAAGACCTACTGTGTGAACACAGGAGTGTATCTTACTTTCCCTGTACCTTTGTTACTTATCTATGAAATGGGTAATAAATTCTTCCTTTCTCCATCCTTTATCTTGTCTGTTTAGATGTTAGTTTCTTTAAAGAAAAAATTGCCTCTCATAGCGAGGGAGAAAGAATGCAGGCTCAGTAATAACATTGAGACCTAGACATTGTCTGACAAAGGAAGGTGATTTCTTCTTTGTCTCCTTGCTCATCAACCAGGGGTATCAGGATGTGCAACTTTTATGAGTCAGTGGGCATATAATGGAAGGCTACATAGCTGGGTTACCACAGGGGCATTCAGTGGCTTTTACTAAGGGATATAAACTGTATTTGATTTAGGAGCAACTGACGCTCTAGGTCTCCACAATATAGGTAATTTGGGCTTGTGTAAGGAGGTAGGAAGTACTTATTAAATAGAAAATTTGTGCAGAGTACTGACCAGAAAAAATTATAGAAGGGCTATTGTCAATAAGTACTTGAAGTCATCATCCCAGTTGATTGGAGAAAACCCACATTTGCTGAAATGCGTCAACAGAAAGAGGAAAACACAGAGACAGAGAATACTAATGAAAAGACATAGTGTATAAAATCTAGTTCCATCTGCAGTATTGCAGTCAACTTTGATTACCTTATCATGTATGGAATGCTATCAGTCCTGGAAGGGTACAGTGCAGGAAGTCAGGGTGGTTCCAGCTTATGAGAGTCTTTGATACAAGGCAATTATGAGGAGTTAGGCTTGTTTTCTCTCGGAGATTTCAAGGACGCTCTAATAGAATAGAATTCAAGGCGACACAAAGCTATTAAAGTTGCCTTTGTACTCAGCTAGAGAGAACCAGACACCTCTGAGAAGCACATAGCTAAAGATGACAGTCTAAAAGAAGGATTGAAGTGGGAAAAAGCTTACTCAGGAGAGCAACTTACTCATTTCCACAGGAGCTCTCCCTCTCTTTTGGGGATCCAGATTACTGTTTGGTTTCCCTTGTGCCATGTAGCTCCATTTGCCACTCTACTGATGAATGGAGCTCTTAAGGAGCACTGAAGTCACTCAAAGTAATTCCCGTTATAGGAACAGCACACTGTTTGGATATAAGTTCTATAGTTCTATATCATCTTTTTCATTGTGATGCCCATATAGGAGCAAGTCCAGGGGATAGAAATGTCACAGAAGCATTTAAAAAAACAGGTTATCTGAGGAACAAACAAGAGTTCTTCTGCTGAGCAAATAGATCCATCCTGTGCCTAACTAAACAGGTTATAATAGGGCAGTCTTCTAGTTTGAATGTTAAAAGGTCACTGTTGGCCTCTTTTTGTCTCTTTATAACATCCCTCAGCCCAATAGATTTTTTTATGCAATAATTTCCGATGCTAACAAATTTTTCATTTAAATTCCAATCCTCCTTGGACAGATATGTGTCCTCTCAAATATGTAACAATTACAATTTTGTGTGCTTGTGGTGTTTATCATTAAGTTGGTAAGAGTAAGAAAATATGTATTACATCCTTATAGACTTCTGGAGACTGTGGAAATGAACATATGCTGTTAAGACTGGTTTGTCTGGCAGTCCAAAATAACTCCTGTTGTGGCAGGCTTAAATTCAGCACTTACTGAGTTCTTCACCATTATCGTACTGGCAAACTAACAAAATTAGTAATTCAAACCTCTTGGAAGGAGGAATACATTTCAATGTTCCATTTTAAAATGATTGTGAAGGACTATGGATACTTAAGTTTTATGGAATGAAAAAAAGGTAAAATACTGGACAACTAGGTTTGCTGATCAATACCTTAGTATCCCAGTTGAACAAATAATTTCACTTGCACAGCTATAAAAGAAAGTATTGTTTTGTATAGTTAGTTGTAACAGACTGCAGACCTTCGTTCTTCATTAAAATGTTTGTATTTTTAGTCATTGTTCTAACCATAATATAAAGTATTAAAAAGTTAAATAGTTTATAATTCCCATTCTATAGAACTGAAATGAAGGTGCCCCTCTTTCGTCAACCGGTACAATTGAAATTTTTGAAGTTACTCTTAGATGAGAGTACAAAAAGCACAGAATTACATCTTTTTATAGCCCTAGTTATTTACCTGATAACAATTCAGTAAGACCAAGATCTTCTAAAGCACTTCTACTGGACTTAGATACTTAACTGTGACTTCAGACACTCACACCACACCTAATCCTCAGATTCACTCTTCAGTTGCCACCTGAAGTCTATAAGTGTAAAACTTGTCCACCAGTAATTAATCATTATCATAAACAGCCAAGTAGTAATTGATCATGATCAGAAATGCCTTTTGCCGGTGCTGAACAGTTCAGAGTGTGTCTCAAATTTGCTGAAATGTTTGAATGCACAAATGAAAGACATGACAGATCCATAGTGAGTTTTCTCTTTTCCTGAGGAGGACTTGACCCTGCAAATTCTGTCACGTTGTCCTCAAACCCCAATTATTGGATATTCTAAGAGAGAATACTCATCTTTTGAACTTGTGGCATATTGCATGGAAAAATTCAATGTTAATTGAAAATTCAATATATTTGTATATAGAGAGATAAAAATACTGAGTGCAACTAAAATCTGTCTCTCCACTTGGGAAATGAGGAGTCCTAGGTTCTTTCTCCAATGCTTGTTTATAATTTTGAATTAAATATATTATTTCAGATAGGTCATGTCAAATGGAAATGATAACAATCAAAACTGAGACCAGCTCTCAAAATCAACTAGGCTGCTGGAAAACAGAAGGATGAAGATGTGTCTTAAAATCTGCTGAAGCTTAAAAAGAGATTTGAATCTGTCTTTTTCATATCCTTCACACTCTCACCCTTGATCACCCAGATAAATTGTAGTGGCAACACCACCACTTCTTCTTGCTGTATTTTGTGAAAAGGGATCTGAAGTAGAGAGCCGGCCATTCATGTCTGTAAAGTTCTGAGGGGGGGAAATGCCAGAAAAGAGCGGAGATTTGGAAATAACTTTTTCTTTCCTTGGCATTTGCTATCAGTTACATTAGGCAGCATCTTATTTAACAGCGTAGCTTTGAAAGATACCTAGTTCTTCCCTGGCACTGGCATAGGGAGACTAGTTATTTACTCTAGTAGGGAACAAGAAACTCCAATGGTAAGCCAAAAAATTGGTATTGCATGCTGAGCCTAGGTCACCTTTGTGGAAGAGTTATTAATTATTTAGTGATTCTGAGGGATTCTGCCAGCTTCAGTTGTTCTGATGAATTTTTAATAAATCTCTGTTAACATAAATGGGAAGTATAAATTGCTTGCATTATGCTATATGCAGTAGGAGCAATGAGAGACTTCTGCACTAAGGTCCAAGATATGCTGCTTACCTAATAGAAACCAAGAGCTGAATGATCCCATTTTCCCAGGAATGTCCTGAAAAAAAAAAAAAATAATCCTTTCACCATCAAAGAGTTCTATTTTACAGTTGCCAAAAAGCACCTGAAGCAGTTATCTGAAGAACTGACACTTATAAACAGTATTTTAGTGATTTGCTCCAAAGACTTACCTGAGGATGGAATTATGTTCTAAGAGAAAATTCAGTTGAGCCAAACGGACTTTTGTTTCCTAGAAACATCTGGCAAAAATAAACCTCTATTAGGAGAGTGTGAGTCTTCCTGAAGCATAGTACTTACTGAAGGTACTTTTCTAAATACAATCTGTTGTTCTTGAAAAAAGGTTTCAAGACCATAATAGTAATTTAAGGATTCATTACCACTAGAGGAATTCCAGTGCTTTCTGTTTTCCCAAGAAGTCAGAAAATACTTAATAGGTGTCTCCATTACATTAGATTCTTTTAATACTGTTTATATTTTGACTGTTGACAGGACAATGGGTCAAACACAGCACTGTGTTTGATGTGCCTAGACCTTCACCCCAGAGCAGACAGAATGGTTTTAAATTCAGAAAAGCCAACATTTACTTGAAGAAAAACTAGAAATGAAACTTTTTCATTAAATTCTACTTAAAATAGCTGGGACAGACAGAACTGGATTACAATGTTTTGTACACAGCCATCCCATGTTCCCTGTGTCCTTGCAGGCAGTTGATTGCTTCCAGCCAACTCAATGACTTCCTAAGTAACTGAGCAAATTCTGATCTCTTTTTCCCTGGGAGGGTCTCTTCATCTTCTGTGATTTGACTGACTACACCCTTCCCTCCGCACAGTGTCTTTGCATGATATCTTTTGCCTGCCCCATGAAGCCTGGAATTGTTTCTGTTTCAACATACTCAACAGCTTCGCGGAGGAAGAAGTCTGCACAACCTCTCTGCAAGGCTCCACCCAGACAGGCTTCTTAAAAGAACATAAACACAGTTGTGAAGACATAAATAAACAAATACCATCTGTCATGCTAGCATTGCCCCATATGTGTAACCACCTTTTCTTAGTCCTTTCAATTGATTTTCCACCATACCCAAATACACATTTGGCTTATTAAAGAATTTTAGCACCTTATGGATGCCATTCCCAAACATTTTAAGTGCAATTCATGCAAGTACCCAAATAATTCTGGATTTTTCTTGTTCAACTAGAGCCATTCCTAATCAGCTGTAGATCAGCTGTACAGTTAAACTCCTTTTATCTGAATTATCTGTGGTTGTTTTAGTCCTTTCTGACTGTCCTTTTCTGAGCATCCCTTATCCCTCACATAAAGAGAAAAGTGAATGGGTCAAATTTATTTGGCATAATTTCCCTGAAATCAGCAGTGTTATAGCATGCATGACTTTACTGAAATCTTTTTGCTTTGTTGCTGCCAAATAAACTTTTAAACCTACTCTTAGTCCTTAACTTTCTCTCTCTTTTTATCTTTGTAAAAATCCCATTAAAAATGAGGTAAATTTTATTTACTACAAAGGATCATTGACTCCTGTTCAGTGGTGACAGAATCACAAATGTGACACATTTGCACCAATAGGTTGCAAAGCCAGGGAGAATGCATGAACAAGATGCTCAGGGGGTAAACTGGTGTACCACCACTGTGCTGCAGCCCAGATGGACAAAATTGTGAGAGAGATGAAGCAGAAAATGAAGATGCTCAGTATTTCCCAGGTTTGGGAAGTACTGTAGAAGCCATCAAACTTCATCACAGTTTAATTTTTCTGTTGCAAGCTAGCTTTATTGTTGATCCAAAAGACACATAATCACTAAGCAGGGTAAATCTGTTCTACTTACTGAGGTTAAATTAAGCATCAGGTTAGCAATGGCATTTCACATACCTAGTGCAGAAAACTTAATTTCATATAATTTGTTAGTATATGTGATATGGGCTGCCTGAGAGTCATACTGTTACTTTCAGACTGAAGGCTAGAAACTGAGTGTGCAGTAAGTGTACAATTGTCCCATGATGGAGAGAGAAAAATTCTGACAATAGATGTCATTTTGAACTTAAAATTAACCATGCTTACCTAAAGGTATGCATGTCAGCTGACAAATTAATTTAAAAGATGTTCATTCTTCAGTTAAAGCTGCAGTAGTTGCGGATTAGTAAAAAAAAATTAGGGGAAAAATGTACCATAGAGTGTGTATAAAAGAAAGCTGTGGAAGTTCATCAGCTCCTTGTTTAAAGATGGAACTTTACTGAGACTAAAGAAAATCTAAGAACTAGTCTCATTTTAGAGAACATTTAAAATTATTTTCCAGCATAGGGTAGGAATCAAAGAGGAGCTTGTCCTGTGAAGAATTAGGCCAAAAGAATTACAATGGCTGTGTATACTATTTTAAATTACATTCGCTATCATAGTCATGGCCTTATTTCTAAGCATAAGATCACAGCCTGAAAGACAGGTCAAAAGGCAATTTCAAAACCTGTTGACTGTGTAGCAGAGAGGTTTACAAAAGACTCTATAAAATACAGAAAATTGGCACTGCCACAGACCATTTCTGTGGCCTTGGGCAGATCATTTAATCTTACAGAGACCCAGAAGGTCTATCTGTCTAGAATGGTGATTCTGATTTTCCTTTCTTTTGTCTCTCCTGCCTATTTATGTTGCAAGCTTCTCTACTGGAGAGTACAGTAGAGTCTCTCAGCAGGGATGTAATGCAAATCCATGAATGAAGAGAAAAGCTGTACTGTCTAACAGTATGGGTCCCATGACATTAGAATTTGTTATGCCTTGATAACATTCTTACCATAATCTTATTAACATGATAAACTTCTGATTCTTATGATAGAAGTGCAAGTGAAAATGATAACATGGAATTTCTCTGCATTTTGGCCCTGTGGGACCATAACTGACAATGTAGCTCTTGAAGCTGATTGACAGCTGTAACTGCAAGATGAATAGCAACTTCATATTAAGTGTTCTGTCCTAGAAGGACAAGGAGCCTCCTACTTACCGGGCTACAGCCAGAGGAAAGCTAGAGACTATGAGGAAAAGAAGATCGACTGGATGATATGTAGTCAGAGGAGGCTTAATTTTCCCCTCTCTTTTACCAATGTCAGTTGGCCGTAATTCCACAGTGTTGTTGTATCAGTGTTAAACCATCCGAGTGAGGGAAAAATGAAGTTCAGACTCAGTGGCCACAGGCAGGCATCTGATCAACAGAAGTGCTCACCTCAGCCCCAATTACCATTTAGCAGACATGAGATACTTCCCTTTCTGCCATCACTCATGTGGTTTTTCCTATTGTATACTGATATGTTGTATTACAGGCACTTAATTTTCTCATTTATTATTGCAATATCAGAACACATTACAGTGTCAGATCATAACGTGAGAGAATGTTGTCTCTCTGCAAGCACAACTGTATTGGTTACTCAGTGCTCTGTAGGCAGAGGGGGAATGACAATAAATAATAAGTAAGGAAAATAAAAACAGATTTAAAAGCATGTAACATTTTGGTAAGGAAATTTTTTTTATAGCCATGGCTTTGGGGAAAATTACTTTTATAGCCAGCTTTTCAACAGGCCTGCACAAATGTGCCTATAGTGTTTGCAGGTGCAACCATTTGTATGCAAGGCATGGCTGTCTAAAGAAAAAACTTTCAGTAGGCTGAGGGAGTTTCTTTTTTCTTCCTACTTGCTTTTAAAACACAGGTCTTCTAGGTAAAAAATAACAACCTCCAGCTGAGCTCCTTAAGCTGTGTGGTTGGAAGAGTTAGAAAGGCTCAGCATCTCCGGTGTTAAACTTCCCTGAGAAATCCAGTACTGAATTCTTCTGAATCTCACAGTGGATGCAACTGGGTGCAAAAGCTTGAAAAATCTGGCCTTAACATCTGGATGTCTCCATCTAACTTAGCTTTGGGTTTTCTTTCCCTCAGTCTTTTCCTGCTCCCCATCCCCCCCCATTTATATGCAGACATGCACACACACACATGCATGCACACACGTACACACACACATGCATGTGTATATGTACATGTCTGAAAGTTTATATGGGTGCATGTATACTTGTAGACACACCTACAGAGAGAGAAACACAGACTGTGTATTTCAAAAAATGCAAATCTTTCCTATTCAATCATAACCTGCCTGCAAGCAATATGTTTAATCATGCTAGAAAAGATACAAGTTGATAATTTTATTCAAATGAAAGAATTGAACAGAACTTAGAGGTTAGAAATCCTGAAGGCTGATTGCTAGGGTTGAGAGCACATATTTATAAGCAATTAATGGCATGCTTAGGTTTTTTTTCTCCTACACATTTTTTGCCAATGATAAAGTACTCCCTGTATGGTTTCCACCAACTGTATTATCAAATCGAAAAAAATAGATGAAAGAAAAAAACACAAAATCCTGGAATATACTTATTCTCTGCCCACACACAGCTATTCTCTCCTCCTTTTCTCGGTGGGCTGTAATTTCTCCTTGCCCTTTGAAAGAAAGCAGAATTATGAAGAAAATTGTAAACATGTTTAAGAATTGGTCACAAAATGTTAATATATTACAGTCCTGTTGTGTCACAACCTATATGTGGTGAATACATACACATATGCAGTAGCAATAATTATCAGGGACATTGACTGAAAGTGGAGGGAAGCAGGAGCAAATACTATTCTCATTGAATATTAGACATGTACACCTTTAAGAAGGGACAGATAAGGAGGACAAATATATTTTTTAATTGAGGTTTTAAACTGTTACATTCAAATTAAACCCATAGTTCTTCTTTTTTGCCACAAAGAAAACCATAAACCTTCTCTCCAGCCATTGATTGGAAAAGATTTGGAAACAAAACAGTGTTTCTTGGAAAAACAGTGATTTGTCAAAAGCAAAAGTTTTCACAGGAATGTACCATGTTTTTTGATAGGCAAAAAAATGTCTTGGGTTCAGAGATTTCTGGGAAAATGTGGAGGGGAGGAAAGAGACTTGGAGTGACCCCAGAATACCTTGAAGGTAGAGTGCTTGCACAAGTGTGAGAGACGAGTCCAAGATTTCACTTGAAGGAACAGTTAATTGCTTCTAGATTATTCCACCATGAGAGACCCTTCTCATCACAGTCTGCTGTAGAGCCTTATCTTGTGACATGGGAATATTGACTTACTCCTGGATCTTCCTCCTTTGGGAGTGAAGGATTAACATAGCTAAATAGTGTATTAATTCAAACTCAAGGACTACAATGATTTAAGAAAGAAAAATGGGATTGGAAAGATCCTGTGGTCCACCTCCCTGCACTGAGCACACAGTGAATGGACTGGATTGTAGCAGTTTGGAGAAGGGACCTGTTTGGTGTGGTAGCTCTCTCCTTTCCCTTGTTGGAAACTACAGCCACTTACGTTGGAAGAACAGTGTAACTTGAGGTAGAGAAAAAGAGAAGAAAGACAGACCTTTGTTCGGGTAAACTCTCCAGAATTAACATTCATTAAATTGAACCCATGGATTTTTTCCCTTAATCATCTTTATTTCTCTTCAGAACAACTGACAAAAGTTAAGTATTTTACCAAAAGTGCTGAGTGTGTCAAGAAGTGTGCATGAAATAATGGCAGAATTATTGGTGTTTTCCAGTCAAAAGCATCCATCAGTACCAGAGTTCTCATCTTTCAATGTGTAGAGTACGAGTCTACTGTCTCACTGGAGTCACCAGATCAGCATTGAGAAAAGACTTGTTAAACTAAAACATCGTAAGTCATCTGATCTCAAAAGTATGCACATAATTTCTTCTCATACCAAATATCTCCCTCAGACATTTGGATTTAATAGTCATGTTTGTGCTTTGGCATTGAGAGCTGCTAGCCACCATGTTGTCATACTTTCTACTTTATCCATGCAAACATAAGGAAACCATCCAGATGCAGACCATTCAGTTGTATGTGGGGCTTTTTGTCTTGATCAGCAGCACAGAAGTCATTCAAGTTCCTTGTCAACGTTCATGTTGGATGATGGAGTCCAAAGACTTTAGAAAGTCCAAAGACATAGAAATTTCATGTCATCTCTTCTTGCCATGGGGCTAGTCTAAAATTCCTGAAACCTGTTTCTCCAGGAATTCTTAACCAGTAGCAAAATGCTGTTTACTTTATAGATGTGTGTTACTGTGCTGTCACCTAGTGGCAAGGATGAATTAGACGTCATTCAGTGTCATTCCGTGACAGTGGCTGACAAGGTGTCCTTTTGCTGGAAATAAACGCATGATGTTCAAAAGCTCTTATCTTTGCTACGTGCAGCACCACCGCAAAGGTCAGTTCTTTAGTTTGAGCTCTGCAGAAAATCACCGTTGCATAGAAGCTTATGGAATGGGCTGTGCAATGGAAACTCTTGCTGCAATCAACAGACTCTACAGAACCATGGCACTTCCTGAGTAATTAAGTCTATAATCATCTAAGATCAAGAAGATACTTTTCCCTTAGCAAAAAGTCCTTCCTCCTGCATTCATTTTTAATCGACTCTTGGGGAAAAATTAAAAGTGCTACAATGCAGTTTTCCAGGAGAAAACAGATAAAAATACCTTCCAGAATTACCCACATTTGTTTCCGTATTTGGCAAGCTGACTGATGTCAGTGGACAGACATACTGCCATTGATTTCTAAGGGCTTTTGCTCAGATCTGTATTATCATATGGCATGTAACATTACACTTGCTTGTCCTTAGTTTCAATTGGTGATATTATTATTACACATATAAACATTTTCAGTCCTGAGTTGATTTTCAGACTGCAGATGCAATGCTTGAATTAATGTCTTGCATTACTTTTTGTAAACTGCTTACGATATTATGTAAAAAGTAATAGAACCTTGACAAATGAACTGGTCACAACATCTGTAAACACCTTTTTGGCATCACCTACTGAACACTGCTGGGCTTGGCTGGATTAGATAAACCAATTGTAGCATATCCTTTGCTCCTTGAAATGCTGAACTTGTTACCATTTTGATAGGAAGCTGCTTTTCAAAACCTACTGTCTTCTTTATAGATGGAGTTTCTCATATGAATGAAGGAACTGGAGGACAATCCATCAGACAAAGGTGGACTTTTCATAGTTATCAGACTCTGAAAACGAAACATCAATGAGCAAACTTCACTGCAAAGCATCACTATCAAAGAAGCATTTTGCAAATATATATAAATGGTCTGTTTTCATTCCAGCAAAAAGGAGTCGACAAATAATGCTAAGATTCCTTTTTATGAGAAAGCTGGAATTTGTGTTTTTCCCTGTCTTCCTACAGTACAAGTTGTGCTCTATCTCTGAATTTAGAAAGATTCCTCCTCAGTTCAACCAAGCACAGTAAAAAGATACCTGAATCTCCAAGCAAACAGAAGAATGTGCTGATGTGCTTTACTGACAGGGGACATTTAAGCACATTCTTAAATACCTTGCCTTTCTGAGGACTTCAGTAGATTCTCAAAAGAGAAGAAGAATGATGCTCTACATTTATGATCTTTCTTGTTTTGTCCAAGTCATAGACCTCTATCCCTATAGTAATGGAAAATATTAATGAGGGTAAGAAACATTCTGTTTTCCAAATTAATTGTAATTAGTCAGAGGCAGTAAATCAATGACCTTTCACATTGGAATATGATAAGAGATTTCTTTATAAATAAATTCCAGAATAGGTTTAGTTTATTTTTGGCTCAGAATTTCATCTTCCTTAGGTGGTTTATAGAAAAAAAATTGCATCTTTTCAATTAAGAAATTGAAAGACAAGCTGTAACAAGGTCAAACAGGTTGAAATAGCTGCATCCTCATTATGATGTAAATGCTTCTTCTATTAACTTATAATATCTTGACATAGTAAATGGTTATATATAACTAAAATGTTAAATAAAAATAGAAATGTTTAGGTCAAATACAATGAGTAGAAATGTATATGCTTGTATAAAAAAGAGAACTAGGCTTTCATACAGAAATAGAAAAAATGCAAGGTCTTTGCTAGCAAGAGTTAAGAACGATTTAACAAACATACATCAAAAAAGAGGTGGAAAAGATATCCAAAGCATTCCAGTGTCACCTTGAAACATTTGGTCAGGGCTTTATGGGCAATGACACTTGAAACTAAGATTGGGCTAAAAGCAGTATGTGAAGAAAGACGAGAGCTGCAATGTTCACTGCCACAGTAACTGCAATACTATTGTCATCACTGAATGTTGCTTTTCATGAGTGACCATTGGTACATGTATTTTATCCTTTTTGCAGTCATTCTTTATATGTTCTGATTTCTTTAACTGGATGCCCTTTGTGTCTGTTCACAAATCCAGACCTTGTTCACGATCCTTGCTCCAGATGTTCACAATACCTACATAAATAAACACTCTTTAGCAGTTCTGACACTGAATGGTGGAATAACTTGTGAATTATAATTTTTCATCCCTTGTAAATTTGTAGTTTCCTCATCAGACTGACAAAGGGGAAAAAGAAGCAAAGATGTCTTGTGTTTGGCTTGATTGTTTCTCCATTTGATTACATGTGGAAATAAAAGCATAATTATTCCATTTAATGTCATAATCTTCTCTCAGCTTCCTACTTATAAGTTTATTTCTCTTTGTCTAAGCACGGAAGGAGGCCCATAAAATTCTATCCTTGCTGATGATTCTTTTGTATTGATAATCCTTGTTTTGACTTGGTTCTTTCTGAAGATGCTCTTAAAATGTAGATCACAGATAGTGTTACTTACTGTGTGAGGCAGCTTTCAAATTTTCTATCTCTTTCACCTCTTCCTCAGCATACAGGAGATTTTTTCCAATTCTTTTCAGCTCCAGAACAGACATTAAAACTTTTCTCTGTTTTATAAATGTATTCAGCTTTGGCTTTACATACATTTGGTCTTTGTCATTCAAGGACATCACCACAGAGTTTTTCATGTAATTTATGCATTTTGCTACTATTTAACTCATATAATGGATCTTTTAAGATGGACTTTTGATGAGGATTGATTATTTTTTGTACTTGGAAAAAAATAATTAATATATGTATATTTATATATATGAAAATACTGTCTACTTCACAGAGATGAATATTGTTAAATTCCAAGAAAACTGAATTTTAATGTATATAGTTTCCTTTATTAGATGAACGTGCAATTCCTACACCCACAGAGAATCTGTATAAATTCATCTTGCTTTCCTTGGGTGTGCAAACAATACCAAAAAATAGCCAAAGTTAGCATATTCTATATAAAACACATTTGCATATGCTATGCACAGCTTTCTACACTCTTCATCTTTAATTTAGCAATGGCTGGATGATGAAGTCATTGCGTTTTAGGAATGTGCTCAGGTCAGGGTCTAAAGCTTTATACTTCATCCAAATACCATTTTGGTTTGGCCCTTTTTACTGAGATGCAATCCATCGTGGTACAGAAGATTTAGGTGAACACCATCAATAAATCAAGCAGAAATGAATGTTCTACTACGAATTATGTTGCAGCCAGCAAATGCTACATGACCAAATTTTTTTCCTAAGTTTGAGGCCAAATCGTGAGATTAAGGACTGAGGTAAGGTTTGTGGCTGTAGAAAGGAATCCAAAAAGAACTTGGATGCATTAATAGCTATGATGAGAACTGACTCTACACAAATACTTTGTTTCATTGCCTTTGACAATTGCTATAGGAAAGGCTTTTCTGACTCAGCCTATGATTTGTGCATACTTAATGCAGGTCTGTCTTTGTAAGTAACAAGGCTTTTTACTTCAGTGATTGATCTCTGCTGTTTTCATAGCCATAGTTAATTCCATTGTATGCCACCATGAAGGCTGTGTTGTAGGCGACAAAGATTCTATTGCTTGGGAAGGCTGATGAAAATATGGACCAAAATTTTTTACTCAGAGTAATTAAGTGTAGCAGTATTGACTTTGTGAAAGTTATTCTGAGCTACCACAGCCAAGGAGACGGCCCCAGCTTTCCATCACATCATTTTTATTTTGCAGATGCCTCCGTGACTTTCAGCAGTCTCTTTTCAGTCACTGCAGAAAGGTGAAAACATTCAACATGTCTTATGAAAGCACTTAAGGTTAGACAGTGAGAATGTCTCCCAGTGTATCAAAGAGCCCAGTTAGACATAATGAGTTTAAACAAATAACCAATTTGTCCTGGAAAAAAGACACAGCTTCTGGGTGGAAATCTTTAGAATGCTAATTCCTCCTGGAGGTCTCATCAGGATACAGGATTTTATCCAGCTCTCCTGGCAAGTCAGGAAGCTCGAAGTAGGGATTTCCATTGCTGCAGCAAGAAAAAAGTACAAAGGGATCCCAGGCCTTTGTATCAAGCAACCCAGTGCAGCTGGTATGTGCACTGCCAAATGCCCATAGCTCTATACTGTCAACTGGAAGTAGCAAATCATTAGTGTAGAGAGCCTTGTAGCATGCCAGGAGGTAGACTCAAGACTGTAAACAGGACAATAAGTTGTTCCACTTTTAAATTTTCAACGTAAAATCCTAAGACAGAAAAACACTTAAGTTTGGAACTTAGAGGTGTATGCTGAAGATAAAAAGATGATAGTATTAGAAATATAAATTATTCAAACGTTTGTCCTTTGGACATGAAAATTTATACATTCTCCCAGTAGTTAGGTTTGGTTGGGGTTTTTTTTGAATCACATATTGAAATACAGGTCAGTGTATTAGGTACCCAGGCTGTAAACCCAGAAATTAGATAAGGAAAAGATAAACCCGCAAACCACTGAGAATTAGCTCAGCTAGAATTTTATTGTTTGTCTATTAAAACAAGGTAGTGCATTTCAACATCAGTCAAAATTTGCATTTTTCTGCGTTGTGTAACAGACAACCATTTAGGAGGTATTTGCTACTAAGTGTGACTTGCTAATGCAAGATTCCTGTATTAATTTAATGGGAATGTAATTGTGTTGTAAAATACATAATCTCAGGTAACCTATTATGACATTTACATTTGATTACCATATCAATGGCTGTTCCTTTGCATTACAGATACCTTTGGTAGTGTTCTTTGAAAAGTGCAGAGACATAATGCAGTACGCCGTATTTCAAGCAAAAAAATCTCCATTAGGAAGGAGTTATGGTGGTAGATGGCTCTCCAGTGCTTCAGCACCTTAATTGGGATGTTTCACTATTATTTTTTTTTCCTATCTTAAGTGAAGAACACAGATAATGCTTCACAAATAATTGTACTTGTTTTCTGCTGCCAACATCACAGACATCACAGAGGAGCGCTGGAGCAGGTAGCCAAGTTGTTCTATGCTAACACTGTTCCACCAGCTTGTAAGTGCATTATGATCCTGTAGCATGTATTTTTTTAATATTCTTATGGCTTATGCCATGAGATATATAGTAAGAAAAAACACAGCAGGCAATGTGCAGCTGCATAGGGAATGCTTTTCATTAACCTAGAACACTAGTAATAAAGCTAAATTAGACTTAAGTATTTCCTGAAGCACCTTGTAATCATTATTTTGGGGAACAATTTCATTAAGAGACAGATGTTTCGTATCAAATACTTCTAGCCAATCATCAGAGAAGATATCATTTGCCATGTTTCCTATAAACTATACATTTTATCCTTCGCCTCAATATTGCCCAGAAATAGCTTCCAGACATCTTCAAATTAGTCAATTCACTTTACTTAAACAGGCTATTTTTCCTCAGTAGAACAATGCACTGAATATAGTGATATTTCCTGTTCTCCTTTTCCAAATGAATACTTTTTGCAAGCAGAAATGCAATGTGCAACACTCGGATGTAACGTGCAAATTCTCTGTAAATATATTTGCATTACATAGCCATTTCAAGAATGTTTTAACTCTGTAGCTTTTATTTCATTGTCAGGGTTGACAATACTTTTAGTCTCTGAACAACTACGTGTACAAAACAAACTTTCTTTAATGTTATATCTCTGTCAATGGGAATAACAGAGTGTGGATGTCATCTTCAATTGGCAGATCTGCTAAAGGAGAACAGCCTACTACTATTGTCAGCAGCCTCAGGTTCCCCTCAACAAAAGTGTCAGTTCCTCTGGATGCAGGGCCGAGTCTTTCCCTGGCTGAGGGTTTCAGTGTGGTTTTGGATTACTTGCTGAAATAAGAGCAATTGCTAGATTCTAGAGACGCAAAATACAACAAAAAGGTTGGGACTGGCCCAGTTCTGTTGTTGAAGGGATTCTTAAGTGCAGGAGACCTAGTAACTGCTGTAAAATGTTTTTGTGGAGGATTTCTTCCTATCCAGGCAGACTCATATGAATTGAAAGAAATGAAAATATAATACTTTGAATAACATGAACCCCTAAGATCAGCTCAAATTCTGACTTTTCTAATATGTCACTTTCTTCATACCAGTCTCTTTCTCTTATAACAGACAGACGACACTGTTGAGTGGATGGATCCCATTGGCAGATAAGTGCCCAACTTGATCTTTCCGTGCTTTCCAAACACTTCCTGTAGGCACACAGCCAACACATGCTTGTTACTTGCCTCACAAAGCCCTTGATGATCCCAGGTATTTAATCTATTTGAACTGAACTATGGGGTCCACCGCAGCGTAACCACAAAGCATCTTATAAATATCTTGTGTCTGCAGGGTTTGTCCCAAACAGCTGGGCAGCTTCATTAATGCTGCCTTCTTCTGTTTCTCTCTTTCTTTTTGTTCTCCCAAAGCACACATTGCTCAAAATCATCATAGCTCCACATCTACCCAATGTTATTGCTGCATCTTTCAGTCCACAAGGAACTGGGCTCTTAGCTTACACTAGGAATTTCTTCATAAGGACTGGTAGTTATGCAGTGCTCTCAAGGAGAATTTTTGAAATCTGAGGTTTAAATAAATTGGTATCATGTATTTAGTGTCTGTATTATATGGTTTTCACCTGAAGTTTTTATAAAGTGAATAGACTAAGAAATTAGAAACACAAAATCTTTTTAATGAGTTTTCTAAATAGATGATCTTGGCATTTAAAAATCATCTCATGTCATGGAGATTTTTCTTTTTCAAAGTGAATTGAAATTAGTTCCCATACCGAATGGTATTTTTTTGCTGTGCAGTTAGATACATTTAACCTCTGGGGTTCTGACTTGCATCTTTTCCTATACCCAAATGGTCATTAAGACATAAGTTCAGTGGCATAGATTTTGTTGCAAATGCATATTAATAGAGAAGGAGGAAATCAGCTTTGCAAAGACCGACTGTAGGGCTGTCAGGAGAACCAGTGCACTACATGGTTAATTATTACTTCAGTGCCGAAACACTTGGACCAGCTATAATTATCCAATTCTAAAACTGGAGCAATTAAATCTCATTAGACTTCTTCTTGCTGCAGAAGCATGGTAGCTGTATGATTGCAGCTCTGCGGTTTGGAAGGACAGTTATGTGCGGTACTTCTAACTCTGAGTGACAAGCACATTCCCCACTATGGGCAGCCTTGCTCACCAGCATGTTCCTGTCGCATTCAACTCCAGGAATACATGCTTTGTCCAGCATAAGGTTGCTGGATGGGGATGCCCCTTTGGCTCATGCTGCCCCCAGAGAGGCTGTATCTTATATGCAAGGCCCCCTTTCCCTCTCCATAGTGCTTTATTAATGTTAAGCCTTGCCATTAATGCAGAGCATTACTGTATATCTATAGCTACTTTCATCCAAGCATATAATAGTACTTATAAATATTAATGTATTAAACCTAATAACACCCCTAGGAGGTAGATGAGAATTTCAGCATACACTTTACTGGTGCATAAACATATAAAGAACCAACTTCAGACAGTAGTAAAAGGCTAAGATGGTGAACAGAACGCCTTTAGCAGTGAGTCTGGATCAGAGAGGCCTGATTCCTACACTAAGCCACTGACTAGAGCTAGAAGCAAAATCCAGGAGAATTAGTTTCTACTGGTCATTATTACTATTTTTTTTTTTCCAGTTATAATAGTACCCAGCTATTCCAATTAAAATTCAGGGCCCCATAGTTTCAGGTGCTGCACTGATGCATGGTAGAGCTTCTACCCTAAAGAACCTAAAGCCTATGTAGATGAGATACAGAAAGCTTAAAAGAGAAAACAGAATAGAAACAACTTCAGTCAGTGGAGATGGGAAGACACTCCCCGAGTCCCAGTCCAGGGACCTTGGCTCTAGACATAATTCCTTTCCTTTGCCTTACAACCCCCCACCCCCCCCCCCCCCTTCAAATTAAACACTTCCATTACTGAGGCAGAGAACTCTCCTGATATCTTGTAACATTCGGAAAAGGTTACTTTTAATGTTTTCTGAACTGGAACATGACAAGGAGCAACTCAAAAGAATGAAAGGCAAAGTTGAAAGTGATATTAGAAAGATGATAATTACCTGAAATCACTTAAACTTAATTCCAAAAACTCAGGAATGTTTCTTGCTTATGAAACACTTACTTTCTGAAAATTATGATCTTTGAGATTAAAAGCTAAGATTTTGCTAAACCCAGAGTACAGCTATGAGAAATGAGAAGGAACTGATGTCAACCTATGTCAACAGCTGCTGGATGAACATGGTGGGGACCATTACGAGGAAAAGTGCGCGTGGTATGCAGCAGGACAGCAGCTGATTATAGCCTTCATGCTCAGTGGCACAAACCTGCCCAGACAGGGTGAAAAGGCCACAACTTTAGCATCACTTCAGCACTTACTACCTATTGGACAGAGAAGTGGGAGCAAATCTGCTGCATCCCATGCCACAGCGTGATTGAAGGCAGCTTGTATGTACCTGCACTGGGAATATTCAGGCACGCTGCGGGGCAATCAGGAACCTGTAGACTTCACAAGCATTAGGATGCCTAAGCAATAGTATTTCCCAGTCTGCACCCAACAATTCATCTGTCTACAAGAAGGGGCAAATGCCCTCTCCCTTTTGCACCAGGGCACTCCCCAGTGGAGGAGGAAGAAGGCCTGCAGCCCAGCTATCACTTGGCACAACTCATCAACATAAAATGTTCACACATGAATCAAGATCTGTAAAACAGCTGCCTGGGAAATAGAAGAGGACCCCACCAGTGATGTGGTTTGGGGTTTGGATGCAACCCTGGAGGAAACCTTCTGTTACCCTTTTACCTTTTGATTGTTGGCTTTTTGGTTATAAATACTACCATGGAGGAGAAGCCCAGGCTGACTGCACCTGTCATCAGAGTGCTGCTGAGTCATTCCCCAGCGCAGATGTACGGTGGTAACGAGACAGCACTCTGGAGCCTAATGAGCTTGTTTCTTTGAGGATAAGAACAATTAATAATAATTAAGAAGTCCTGTGCTAAGGGAATTTATAATCAATTAATAAAAATGTTGCTGTTGCAGTTAAACACAATAAAAATTACTCTTTATGCACGAAAGGAAAGACACACACTTACATAACCATGTTCATGTCAGCATTGTTTAATGTATAAACATTTTGTGTATATGTAGCTCATTTACTGATAAAGCAGTAATTATTAATCAGAGTTTGTACAATATCATGCTAAGTATATGATGCACTAATCTCTTATCAAAGAATGGGCTTTTACGACATTCAAAATCAAACTATAGGAAAGCTGTTGAGTTGTACCCGTGTCGTGGAACTCTGCCAGGGGTGGCTGCCAGCCCTCACCTGTCCAGCTCACTCAGGCTTGCAAGTGTGAATGAATCCATTAGCTCTCTGATGAGAAGTGAACCTAAACTAAACTACAGATAATGAGATGTAGTACCTTGGTCAAAATTAAAGACTTCAGACAGCTGATACCAAGGCAAAAGGATATGCTGTGACATCAGTTTATGTTATTTCATTATTTTTGTGCTGAAACAACTGAACTCCAGGAGTCTAAAATATATGGACTAACAGAAATCTCCTGGGAGACCCCCTAGCAGCACTTTATTAAAAACAAGAGAAAGATCTTTACTTTCCATTTTATCCATAGAATTTTATTCATCTTCTTGACCTGCATCTTTATTTCTTAGGAATAAAGATCTGAGGCCTTTTTTCCTCTCATCTAAGACTTGACCAGCTTCTTAGCACAGTAGCATCTTTGCAGATTTAGTATGATTTCCACGTTGGGTTATCTGATTTTTTCCACTAGTCAGAAAAGCAAGATTTGCTTGCATGCTTACAGTAACATCACAGGAAAAAGTACCTGGCGCTACAAACTGCAGTTATTAACCATTGGGCATAACACTGGAAACCAAAAGTTCCTTTCTGCTGTTAGGTTACAAATATAACACTTTGCAGAAGAGGATTTCCTGGCAGAGAAGCAATAGATTGAATACTACAAAGACTATGGTTAGCTTTTAACTTGAATTAAAATAAAAAAGAAATTAGAAAATCAGTACAACATAAGAAGAGTTTGTTGGCATTGCCTTTTAAGGGTAATGGTAAAATAAAGTGATGCTTAGAGTGCAGACAACGTGAATTTCAAGTTAGTTTGGGTAAATATAGAATGTTACGATAGCAATTTTTGAGAAACCACCTCATCTTGCAATTCTTTTCTGTGAGTGTCAGGAAAGGAAATCTCAAAAGCAGAAACCTAATATTTTAATCTGATTACTGTCAGAGAGCAGATGATTCAAATCATGACAAAGCCTAAGCAGTGGGAATGGAAGGGGATGGGGGGAATATTAAGAAAAGTGCAGAGCAGGCAATGTTTCAGTCTGATGGCATCAGAAAAAAGCTCCTGGTTTCTCAGAAGTGCAGGCAAATTTGATTTTTGCTTATTTAAAGAAAATAGCTGGGACTGCGGAGCAAGGAGAGATTTGTGGATATTAAGGCAGCGCCTTCTGCTTTCGTGGGAGGAGCGGGGAGGACGGTGCTGCTCCCTCTCCCCACTTTCTGCCTGCCCTGTCCTCTCCTGTGGCACCAGAAGGAGCTGTCAGTATGGCTCTGGGGTAACCGAAATAGAGTGATGTCCCATCGTCAAGCCTTGGCCATTTTGACACCAATGAATGTCTGCCACTCTAGGTCCCTGCTTTTTTTTTTTCCCAAGCTCAATCTGGATGGCACTGTGAGCACCGCTGGATAACAAAATAAAACAGAGGAAACTGGAAAGCAAGAACTGTGGACAAAAATAGATGGCCAAAGATCAAAGAAACAGAATCAAATTCAGATCTTTCAGAGGGGAAGCAATAGTCTCCAAACAGGAACTTAGCAAGTCAGACACATTTGGAAAGCAGTGGAAGAGATGCAAGTACAAAAACAGACATCGGAACACAAATCCAATGTGAGATAATTCTGCATCAGATCAAGGTGTAAGAACAGAGACAAATACAGAATAATGTACTCAGTAGAGGCATTTGGGGAACAATTACAGAAATCATCAAGAGATGTGGAGGCTAGTCTAAAGAAAAAGTTGAAAATGATGAAGCAAGCTGTGTTCATAGAGCTGAAGTTCCAGCACTGACTTCCAGTAGGCACACTTTGATCAATCATGTAAGAATCAGGTAAGAATTAAAAATTGTAATTAAAAAGGGGAAGGTTCAGGGTTACCAGTATGTCAAAGTAACAGGAGAGACAGGAGTGAAATGTGAGATGCCTACATCTCTCAGAAGCAAAGGCAGTTCTCACTGATATCAGGGGGAGTAGCTTTCACATATCTGAAGGCAGAATATGCCCAGGAGTCATCCTCTGAGACTGTCAGCTAAGCACCTTTCAAAAGCAGTAAATACACATGCTAAGATGTATCCCTAGCTGCACGAAGCCACTTAGCAAGAACCAAGTGACAGACCTTGGGAATGCTTTGCAAGATCAAAATCTAGGCTACCACACCTACATATTTTTCCCATTTGGAGATGGATTCAACAGTGAAAATCACTTCCAAAATACTTAAATAGGGAGAGTTGAATTCTCAGGTCCATATTCATAACAAGTAGTTCACTGAGCAGCTCGAACTAATATTGCTTGGTTTTCTGTGGATTACACTCAGATTGCCTCTGTGTAGTTCCCAATATCTAATAAGGTGTGAGATGCGATTGAAGTTTTTTTCCCTTCACAGAAGCATTAGGATTGCCTCTTTCCTCTCACTGCCTATTACTGTGTATGAAAGCTGTAGGAATTAGAGACCTCCATCCCTGTGCCCATCCCCACAATTACATGATCCCAGGAAACCGGTCTGAAACATTGTTTGACCATGTTATCAATTATCACAGTCCTGTCTGCTGGCCAATGGCTTTCCAGTGGACTTTTTTGATGGTCCTACGTAAAGCCACCACATGTCCAGAGCTGTTTAAATGTTTAAAATGTTTGAAAATTAAATTTTCAATGTGATGACCCAAGAATCATTCCAGGATACCAAGAAAAAGATACTAATTCAGAGAAATCTGCCGTCTCTCTACAGAATCTACAGGGCAGTTTCGTCTTTTTGCTTTGTGATATATCTGTCTCTTTCTCTCTATTTTATTTTTCTAAGTGTTTTCATTGATTTCTTTTTCATTTTATGCACAAACTGAACACAGTTAATCAGTAGATACAAAATGCGTCCTGCAACATTGCCAGTAGCCTAACGTAAGGGGATTCAATTGCTGAATTGTCATAAGATTAGGCCTAAGCCACAGTATAAGCTTCATTGATCCAAGCACAGCAAGATATCCATGCAATAATATGTGTTTTAGCAAGGTTTTCCACTTGTAAAGACTTCCCGCAAATTAGGGTTCATCCAATATGTGCTATAAACACGGTGGATCAAATCTTACGTCAGCTTAAAAAAAGGTCTCACTCCATAGGAAAGAAGCAGTGTAACTGGGTGCATTGCGTAAGCAAAGGGACACACATGTAATGAAGTTAGCTATCAAGAGAGCCATATCTGTCAAGGGGCGTGTTTAATAGACACTCTGCTTCCCAACATGCTGCCTCTAAAAAGCCAAAGGATGAAAGAACATGATGATGTGTTGGTGTTCATAAAACCATAGGTTCACTAAAGCTGTTGTTGTTACCAGCTGAGCAGTTCTTAGGTGTAAGCACTTGCAGTGGAGAGGTTACAAAAAGGTGCCTGGCTCTGGTGACTGTGCAGTCCCATCCCTGTAGTGTCTGAAAGTCTCGCAATGCAGCGTGTCCCCTCACACTGCCCTGCAGCAGGGCAATGCTGCTGTCCCACTGTGCAGAGGGGAGCTCCGGCAGGCAGGGGCCAAAGGACTGCTCCAGCCCTCACAGCTTTCTCTGTCAACCTGGCTGTCTCTCCTCTCAGCCTCAGTCTCTACCTGTTGAGAAGAATTCACTGTTGAGTGAGGTTTCACTGGGAAGCAGGGTGTAAAACCACAAGAGACAAATAAGGTGGGATTCCAAATTGTGCTGGGGGAAAAACAGGGCTCTGGGGCACCAAGCAGTGCTACTAGCCAGTATCACTGACATCTATCTGTGAGTACTAAGGGCCCACATAGCCTTCAGCATGGGGACTGGCTGATTAGCTTTGATCTGGAGCAGAGACAGGTGCCAAGACATGATTAATTTGGGATGTTTTAAGTTAGGAATGATTGAGTTCCTCCACACAGGGATCTCTCTGTCAGCAAGATAGGCAAAAAAACAAATGGCAGAGGTGATCTAAGGTGATTGCTGGTTACAATGTCCATTGCCCAGCACAAGGCATGCAATGACATGGTTGTGATTAGACCTCAGATTCAAGCCATGACAAATGAAGGAGGCCAAATGAAGAAGCTGAATGGTATACAGAGTTTCAAAATTATATACTTCTACCAGGAAGATAATGATTTTATAGCACCTAAGGCTGCTTTTTCTTTCGAAGATTTTCTTTCATTGGATTTTGCCCAAATGACAACTCTTATTTGGTTCTAAATACATGATGTAGAAAACTTTTTCAGTCCTTCATCCTAAAATCTTAAATGCACAGCATGCAGACTTTCGCATCAGAAAGGACTGACAGCATAATGATTTTACAAATATGTGAGCCTTAAAATTATCACCAGTATGGTCTTATTCACTGGATGCTGCTCTTGAGAATAAACTTGAGTACTGGTAAACATATTCCTCAATACAGTCTCAGCTGGTAAAAATACCTTATCATCTTTCCACACAGATTAAGAAAGTCCTTTATTATATAAATGTCCCCATTTTTTCCAATTGGGGACTAATAGCTCATGTATACTTAGTTGTTGGTGTTGCTTGAGGAATGAGTCATCCTTATTTCCACTGAGACTTTCCCTGAACTACTTTAGTTCCATGTAGGGAGCTGTATTATTTTGCTTAATTACATAAAGATTTCAGATCACTAAGATTTTATGTTATTAACACAAATGCCAAATGATTTAAGCAAGTTCCTAGAATACCTAAGCGGAAAAATCAAAACAAATACCTTAGAGGAACTCCTTCTTAAGTTTTGAAAGAGTGGGCAAATGAAAAAAAAAGAGTTAGTCAAGTATTTTGCTCGCAGGAAAACTAATAAACAGAAAGGCATGGATATCTTCCTTTGAAGGTGAAACCTCCTATGGTTAACGTTTCACCTTCTTTTATTTAGCCTAAAACCCCACCCTGCAAAAACATAAACAGATCTTTAAATTTATGAGCTTGAGAAGTCTACCCACATGAGCTTTTGCAGGATCAAGACCTGAGAGAATGATTTCTGTTCATAAAGCACTTTTAAAGTTTTATGTGCCAAATTTTGAGAACAATCTATTTTCACCCACCCACTCTGACCTTATTTGCTCAGCAGGCACTATTTCTAGAACTGCCAGAAACTTCAACATGGCCATACATTTTGCTGTCGACTCTTGAGGAGATAAGGCTAGTGTTTTCAAATGCTTTATGCACTTAGTCAGCTGGTTAAATGGTTCGTCATAGACGTGCTGGGTATGGGATTTTTCAGTGAATGCAGATTCAGGGAGGCCCTGCATAGGACTATTTATGTCATGATTACAGTCCTGGGACAAATTTCCTTTGAATGTAAAGCATGACTTGCACAGAGTCAAAATGGGAAAACATGGCCTTAGATAATCTTTAGTAGAGCAGAAACAGATGAAGAGCTCAGCTAAGAGGGAGTATGGTTCATCCTCCCTGTCCTCTCTCCAGGAGAACCAGGTGGCTTTTGTCACAGCGAAAATCAGTCATACTGTTCCCTGCTCCAATCTAGTCACGGTGTGTGAAATAAACCCTATTTCTAGGGTTTAAGTGGGATGCCAAAGGAAACCGTGGTTTGCTTCAGCCTATGGATAATACATAAGGTAATAATCTAGCACAAGATCTGGTTTTAAGGAAAAGATCCTAAATTCGTGTTTGCCCAAAACTTCCTCTCTTCCTAGGAGTTCCAAGTGTGTGAGACTAGACACTGGCCTCACGCCTGCTTAAGCTCTACTAAAAGAATTGAAATGTAACAGTTGCGTTTTACAATTCAGTATCTTTGAGCTTTGTACGAGAAATGTTTCTTAAACATTACTTTGCACTTCATGATTAAAAAGAATAAGAGGTCAGTAACTCCGTAAGTGGTAACAGAGTGTACAGAAATATACCTTCCTCCATGATTGTTTTCTTCTCTTCCTGTCCTGAAAGATCCACTCACTGCACAAGCTGGTAGACGAATGGACAGCTTTGTTGGGTAAGACTGACAGTATCTGGTTTGAAATTCAGACTAGTAGCTAGTTATTAAAGATAATAGCTTGTTTGAGATTCTTAAGAAAAGTAAAACTTCCTAAGAAACAACTCTGATAAGCATAATACTTTCCCTCACCTTTTACACCCAGGGCCTTTAAGTTCTCTTCTGTAATAATTACACTTTCAACAGGTTTATTTACTCTTTCTAAAATTCTCAGAGATTTCAGCTGTTGCTTTGGTTATTCCCTGATGAACAGCCTGCAGAATCATTTCAATACATCTAAAATCTTCCATGGACACTACCCAAGCCTGTGGTAAAATGAAATGTCACACTAACAAATAATAACTATCAGCTCTTGAAGTTTTCTTTGTATGTATCTCAGATGCAAAATAAAAACTTAAGTTTGAGCATGCAGTCTGTGGGATTATTCCTACAAGTAGTCACTATAGGACTCAGCACATTTCTGGGACATACTGGCAATTGCCATGACATATCTATGATACATAATATTTTGGAAACATCCTTTGTAGGCCCTGATACGGTCACCAGACACAGTACAGAAAGAGATAGCTTCTGAGAATTCTCTGAATCCTTTTGTTGCTGAAGCAGAGTTTGGGAAATACTGGGAGTGCTGCATGGGGCACAGCACATAGCATGACTGCAGGATATATCACAACAGGTTCCCATTTTACAGATGAATCCCAGTTGTGACTGTGAAATTCTTCAAGGCTCAGGAAGATCCTCTGTGGTGGCCATCCATTAAAATTCATACTTTGGCAGCCTGGATACTAAGAGGGGACCCAGGTAGCCCAGTTTCAGTTAGTTGAAATAACTGCAAGAAAACACAAAGCATGGCTAACTGAATCAAACCATTTATATGTTACAAGTAAAATCAGCTCCTGTTGGTTTATCCCAGAAAGTGGGAGAGTTTGGGTTACAGTTAAAAGCTGAAAAAAGCAGCACAGAAGATTAGACAAGCTCAGTTTAAAATTCCTGGCTATCTAATTCACCAGCCCCAATTAATTTAAATATTTTAAAACCTGATTTTAAAGTAATATAAAATATTTATAGACTCTAATTACGAATGACAGTGAAAAGCAGAGTTGGTTAGTTCAGACAAAAGTATCAACAGACTGAATTGGGGAGCAAACACCTCCTCTGGGGTTGTATAACTTGCTAAAATATTTATATTGAAAATGCAGGAGCCTTTCCCTTGTAGCTCCTGGGAACAGACTTTTTCCCAGGTGTATCCTACTATAGGGATTGGGCATTACTTTAATGTGTAAGTAGCTCACCAGAAGGTGCTGTGCTAGAAATCTAAATATGGTTAGAATCTCTCTGCAGGGCATGACAAAATAAAAGGTTCTAGGAGGACTTGGAGATGTCGCCTCCTGCCAGTCTAATCACTAAGACAGCTTGTGGCTCTTGTGTGCACACTTAGCCATCAGCACTAAGCTATTGTCACAGGGCTGAGAGCGGAGATGAAATGGGTAGTGGCTGCTGGCCTGACGTCATGGTGTGCTTCTCTGAGCCTCAGCATGGGTAGGATTGGGAAAGGTCTTTCTTAGTTAAGGTCAAGATACATCAGGGAAGAAAACGAGGGCAATATTGGTCTCTTCATTCCTCAGCTTTGGAATACAGATATTTTTAAATAGAGAGTTAATATGCGGGCAATATTGGTCTCTTCATTCCTCAGCTGTGGAATACAGATATTTTTAAACAGAGAGTTAATATGTAGGAAGCACTGCTTACAGCTTGTCTAAAGAGAATCTACACCCCTCTCAGTGTAATTGAGCAAGAAAAATATGGTGTAGGCTCTATCTTTGATGTCTTGCTGGATGGAACTTACAAAACTATGATGGCTTAGAAGTAAACATCAACACGATGAGTTTTCAAAATTAAAAAGCACCATTCAGAAAAGCTGAGATCAAACTCCAAACATCACCAGATACCTCTGGTAACTCATTTGTGAAATGGACATCTGCTGCTGTTGCATGAAGGCCACTGAGACTCTGCTGGAGGGCCAACAATTCAAAACTGTGTGCTCAAAGCTTGTGCCGTAAAGGTTGGAACCATGGACAAAATCTCATCAGCAACAATAAGTATCTGTCCAAATATTGCATGATAGGCACCATTGTAAGAACATGGAAAAGAGGAATGTCTTTAGTGGAGATATAAATAATGCAGGTAGGCACAAACTGGGCTGTGTGAGCTGAGACAGACTGCCTTTCAGGGCAAAATAGAAGTTATTTGCAAAAGGGCAGAGAACTATGGATTATAAACTAAGTGTTGAAAAGCTGGTACTGCATAAATATGGTAAGAGCAGTTTATCTGCAAGAGTATTCAAAGACCAAAGAGAATTTCACATGCTTAGATGAATGTATTCCTGAAATTCTGCAACTCAACTGTGGGTTCCCTCAGTGTGCAAATGGAAAGCAGGGACTTGATTTATTTATCAATAAATCCACAGCATAATTGAACATACAGAAAAAAATTGTGCCTGAGGATAGCTGAAGCAATATTAAACTACCCCCCAATGTTTGCTGAATCCGCCACTTTTGTTCCTACAAATTTCACTGTGTTAGGACACCATTGCATCAGGAATAGGTTCTCTCAGTGCAGGGAAGGAATCTGCGTAAGACACTCTTGCTTTCCTCTGTTGCTACCTTTACATATCCTCTGAACTCCTTTCTGGGGATCCTCTGTCTTGAACCATAGACTGTGTGATGCTGGGGAAGAACACAGAAATGCTGACCATGATGTTCAAAGAGACCCCTTTGTGTGCTCCTTTCAGCTCCAACCACGTTCTTGCTCATGCATCTCACAGGGGCCCTTCCTGAACTCTCCCTGGACTCTGTGCAACAGCAGAGACAAGAAAAAACAGAACGAGACCTTCCCAGCTTTTCCGGGAGATAAAGATACAGGGAAGACTCTTAGAGGGTGGGTAGCAGAACAGGTATTGCTTATTCCCCAATTCTGCCTTCCCCACTTTCAGCATCTCTGCTTCTTCTTTGTCTAAGTCCTATACCTCTGTTAAAATACAGCTGAATCTGGAATCACCAGAGTCAGCAAAAAGATACTGACTTGGTTTACTTACCTCCAATCTTTGAAATGCTAGGATCCACATTTTCAAGTTTCTTTTTTTCTTTTTTTTTTTTTTTTTATTGTTTGTTTGTATGTCTGTTTCTAACTAAAATTAAGGTGAATATGCAACTACAAAACTATGCAACTACAGCATTTCAGGAGCTGAGGAAGCTAGGGCTGACAAGGAGCTTAAAGGATGTTTGGTGTAAGTCCACCTCTGCTGAGGTATGCAGATCAAGTATACCCAACAAGGTTGACAGCTGTTTTATCTAATCTGTTCTTTAAAACCCCAAGTAATGGAGGTGCTACAGACACTCTAGCAGCCTGTTCCAGTGCTTACCTAGGTTTATAGTTAGAAAGATAACCTAAATCTCCTTTGTTGGAAATTAAAGTAATTTTTCCTGCCCTAACCTTAGTGGGTAATGGATTACTATCTTCTTTTAGCAGCTTCTTACACACTAGAAGTCTGTTATCATACTCCCCTCAGTTGTGTAAATGAAACAAACTCGGTTTCTCCAAACTTTTCTTACAGCTTATGTGTTTATAAGTTTCTATTTATTCCTGTTTCTATCCAGTGGGACCGAACCTTTTATTTAAAAATATGGTACTTAAGCCAGATTCAGTGTAAACCAGTAAACCTCCAATAGTTCTGAGCACAGCAGAGTAACAATGTTTGGCATGTTCCAAGCAGTGCTACTGTTAGTACATTTTAAAAGATTTCCTTTCTCACAAGTACATCTCACTTCTCATTTACTGTGGATGTTATCACCTTCAGATCTCCCAGGCTTCTGCTGCCTTTTTGGTATGTGGAGATTTGGCTTCTCCTGCCTATATGTAGTTCTTTTTAATTTCACTTGAGTGAATGTGACCTTGTTGAATTGGGATCATTTCCCTGGTTTACCAAGAGCACTAGTTCTAATTATGGTACTATAGTATTTCCAGTCCCTTCCAAAACGGTGTCATTCACAAATGTTACAATCTCTAATTTATTCTTTCCAGTTATAGCTTGTTTAAAGTTAGGCTGAGAAATCCATGGTTTCTTGAGAGTTCCTTTTTCCATTTTCTTGAAAGCAGGTACCGTATTTGCCCTCGTTCAATTTTCTGGGACTTGACCTATCCTCCAAAGGTTCTGAGAGATGATAACTAATAATTATGAAATTGCACTGGTTAATTCCTTAACTGCTGTAGGGGAACAGGTCTTGCTATCTAGAATATATGCAACTTAGCTAAATCTTCTCTAATTCTTTCTCCATTCTAGTTCACACTCCATCACCCTGTTAGAACAAATTGTGGTAAGGATCAAGTTACAATTAACATTTTTTGAGGTAGGACCCTGAGACAGCATCTCAAGAGTGAGCAAAATTGTTACTGCATCCTCTTGGCTCCCTTCCCCCTCCAAAGAAAATCCCACAAAGCATGTGAGAGGAAGAATTAGTAAAAAGTAGTGTGAGAGAATAGCGAAAGCTGTTATGGCAACTTGAACTCTTCCTTATTTATCTCTTTGTGTTGTCTGCTAGACTTACCTCTTTGTTCTAATTAATTGGCAAACTACTGCTAAAGTCAGTAATTTCTCAAAACTTATTTATTTCGCCTAGCAACATTTATTTGCGCAGCACTACTGTTGTGTACAAAGATGACTCTTTAATGGAGTTCAGAACCCTTTCACAGCACGCATTTCTGTTCAGTCCAAAGAATACAATACACCATATATGTGAGTTTCTAACTTAAATTAATCTTATTTGGTTTTATCCTGCTTGATTACTCTTTATGTGCTTTCTTAAAGTCATGCGATTTTTACTCATTATTTTGACTATTTTAATTACTTATTTTCACAATACATTTACAAGGATATTCCACAGCTCTTTTCAAAACAGTTTGTATTACCTAACTGAAACAGATTTATTTTTACAAGAACAAATTTAAAAGATCTTTTTAGATCTCAAGTGTGTATTTAAGTAAAAGTGAGTCAAAACCAGTAACTTCACATTAAGCTCTTTAAAATTTGGGACATTGAAGAAAATGTTGGCACTGTTTCAGCATGTCTGAATGTGAACGTACCCCATGTGAAGGTCTGTTTTATAGGCTATCTTGGCTACAGCCATGTAAAGCACAGCAGGAAGACACATCTGCAAGAGGGTGAAGATCAAATAAAGCTGTCTATTGGCAGTGTTGGTCTGAACCTCCGCCCAGGTTTGATCTTCAGTGCTAGCTTACAGAGACAACAGCAAGAAAACCTACGTGTGAAAGAAAGAACTTTAAGACAAGTAAGCATCACCTGCAGTAAGACTAAAATCCCTAACCTTGGCAGAGGTAGAGGACATCAATACTGAGCCACTCAGACCTGGTGCAGTCAGTCTTGGGAACTCATGGAGGCAGCACCCAGACCAATCTGTCTCAGTCAGGGTGAAATAACAATGAAGATGGCCCCATGCTGGCTAAAGCAGACTGTAGAGACTCCAGCAGATTCTGGCATTCATTCAAGCAGTTGAAGTCAGCTGCTATGCTATCAATATTCAAACTAGCTAGAATAAGCTATGGTAACATGTCTGCTTACAGGGCAGGCCCATTACAAGACAGGAGTCTCAGGCTAGGTCTGTACTGCAGCCCACACAGCCACATACCCTAAGAACTGACGTGGCAAACTGCAACGGTGCAAAGCCCAGCACGGGCTGCAGGCTCAGCTTGAGAAGTTGCCCCAGCCCTTCCACAGTTGCTTTGACCTCCAACGGTGCTGATAACAGCACCAACACCAAGGAGTCTGAAGGGAGCGTGGGTGCTAGGAACGCTCTATGGACTCTCGCTAGCCAAGGGGAATGCGCCTCCTGTACTCTGTCTGTGCTGGTGGTTTCCCTGAGGACAGTGAAACAGGCCAGGGCAAGGAAATGCCTGCAAAGAGCAGTCACAAGGGGGAAGAAAGATGAAGCTGTGTTTTGTATCTTATCATTGTTATTTAAGTGACCAGTTAAGCCAAAGTCTGGAAGTGATAGATAGGAATAACACCTAGCTGATCTGAAAATGGGAGCCTCAGTGACTTTCACATACACTGCAGATAAGCGATATCTTGCTTGGTCATAGATGCTCGTATTAACACTGCTATTACTGCCAGGGTCTAAGAGGGCAGCTGCCCCCATCTGCACATCCAACAGATGCACAGATGCTACTGGTACCTCTGCTTGCTAGATAAAACCATTCAGTAATATCAGCAGACTCCAAGCTAGCTTTATCTAACTAGCATGGATACTGGTGACATGTGAGGGGCGTGCAGATATCCAGAGCTGCCCTCACAGATACTGGCAGTCACACTGTCAAATGCTCAGTTAAGGTTGGAGATGACTGCTGCCAAACATTTTAAATGCAGAAAGAAAGCCAAGTTATTTATCTCATTTTATTTACAGTAATAGAGGACTGTTGAGCAGCGTGTAAGCACACTACAATAAAATCAATAGAGAATATTAAAAGCAGAAATAAAGATCAGCCAACCTGAGGAAACTACTAACTTGAATGAAAGGATCTAACAGGAGGGCAAACTGAACAGCGCAGGAAAACCAACCCACCAAAACAAAAGGGGAAAATTCCCAGCTTTCGTTAGATAAATCCTGAGGCTTTCACTGAAACAAACTGCTTTTGACATGATGGTTCCTCTGAAGACTTTAAAGGGAATCTTGCTCAGCAAGTAGTTGAAAAAGTTTCATGATCAAGGACCTGAAAATGTGTAATCTCCACTTGGTCTGATCTCAGGTGAATATAATTCCGGAAGCCAATTCACCGGCACTGTTACTGCAGGACTGGAAGGCAAAGGGAACATCTAACAAGTCAGCAAGTCACTCTGTCCCTTCTGAAGTCAACATGAGTTTTGCCATTGGCCTTAAAATAGTGGCAGAAATTCTCACCCCATGTAGAGGGGATGTTGGATTTCTGAGTATAGACTAATGCTCTCCTTTCAGATGTAAGCAATAGATGGTTGGTTCTCTAAGTTAGCATGACTGAAAGGTTTATCTGTGGTAAAGATACTCAGATTCTGAGACAAAGTTTAATGGGTAAAGCTCAAGTCTGTCTAGAAAAGCTGTTATCTGGATCACTGACCTGGGTTAGTCCAGTTTGTGAACGATTTATATGATAATGTACCACAAAATCTATTTTTAAAAAACCAAAAACATGTTTCCTGTCAGGCTGCTTTCTGTCTGGTTTCACTGGACTGTAAATGAGCTATCAAAGATAGCTCCTCATTAGTGGAGGTTATGGCTATACTTTGCTGAATATCCTGTCAGCAGTTGCCTGATCTCCTCAGTTTGGTTTTAAGGGCTGCGTTAAACCAGCTACCTCGGCTCTTACTGCAGTATTTCAGGCTGCTGTCATTGCAACAATGGGTTAGAGACATCACCTGGCTGGTTTCTAACCAAACACTGTATAAAACTGGGAGGACAACATAAACATGGAAACTTGCAAGCAGGTTGAAATCTTTAACGTGAAACTTTATAAAATTATATTTGATCCAAAACAATTCTTTTGTGTGAAAATCTGACCCCTTAAAAGTTTCTGAGTTTTTCTCAAAGTTAGAAATTTTGAGTTATCATTGTTCAGTGGTGGCTGGTTTTTAACTGTCCTTTGCTTCATCTTTCCTTCATTCTTTTCTGCCACTGAATGTCTTAAAATGAATGATCTGAGGGTTCCATTCTTTACTTTTCAATTTTGCAGTTTCTCTGTTATTAATTTTTCTTGTTCTGCTGCTTTTCAAAACTTTTATGTCTCTGGTAAAGTTAAAGAACAGAAGGAAATTTTAAAAAGAACTCTGTCAGTCTCTTGGCTGGTAACCAGAGGGTTCCAAAAACTTTTCAGCTGCACTTTCCAGTTCCACTGATCCCAAATAATTGTCCAGGTAATTGGATTGGAAGTAGTTCACATTCCTATTCTTAACTGCCAGGCCCAAAGAAAACAGCGAGTAATAAAAAGGAACCATGGTCATTGCTCATACTGAGAGTAGCCTGTGCAGTAGAGAAAGAGGGGTAGGGGGGGAAAGGTCCAATGGGGAAAAATTAAAAGTCAACCTCAAAGAGTTTCTATTAAGGCTGTAAATTAATATTTGCATAAAAGAGAGAAAGTTTTAAAATATGAACACACACGCACACTTGTGCATTTAAAGGAGATGCTTATTACGTATCGTAGTTCAGCTAAAAATTCTATGCCACAGAAAGCAGTAATTATTCCAGCTTTGCATATTGTAAACCTGGTCACTGTCATTCTTCCTTTGCCTCCACATGCCTCAATGCCACATTTTCTAGAATCGTGGGGAGATTGCCTTGGCTCTCACTCAGCTGGCTCAGCTAATGCAATTCACAGGCCTTCAAATGTAAGCTTGTAAACTATGTAGTTCTTTTTCTCTATAACAGCTTGTCTATTAACAGCTCATTCAATGGAGGAGGGAGAAGAAGCTAGTGAGACCTCTTTTGGTATTGTTCAGCAGTGACCCTGGCTTTCTCAGATTGGTAGCCAATACTCACTAAACAGCCTTTGTCAGTACATGTTGTTTTGCTGGATAATAGTATACTGTTCTAGCAGCCGTCTGTATTAGTAGCAGGTAACAATGAGCCGGCAAAGTAAGTCTCTTGTGTGGCATGGTAAGGTCATAAGAATGATGTATAGAAATCCAAGAGAAAGCTCGTTAGGATGGTCTGATGCGGTGCTGGAAAACCTGTGGCACCTTGAGAGATCTTTGTCAGTACTTCGCTTTGTACATTGTTCAGGACCCTCATCACTGCTGTATCCTCTGGGTTGAGACGGACTTGTGGAATGAGGACGGTTCACCCCTTAAGATATGCCACATGATTTTCAGGCTGTATGTCCACTGCTCATGGCCTGTACTTCGTGAAAGATGTGTTTTGTCAAGATACCAGAGTCATTAAATCCCAAGACAGGCGTACGCAGAGACTGCCCGCACCGTGGACCATGCCCATTATTCCTGTAACTATATAGTAGAAGACTATGCTATACATTGCAATGAAAACTGTGAAATTGAAATGCCTGAATCCTGCTGCGGCGTTGTTGTTCCTTTTTCGCTGTGCTGAGATAACGTGTTGCCGTGCCATGCAATCACCCTGCCACACCCTCTGCTTTCCTAAATTATTAACTAAAATCTGTAGTATTTTTATTACCTGATGGCTGAGATTTCTCGACCTTTTCTTAGTGTTCTATATGGCAAGTTGGTGGCTTAAACAGTGTTTAATAAAGAGAATCGTGCTTGACACAGATTTCCCCACCAACAAAATCCTATCCACCTTACTTATAAGCAATTAATTTATAGAAACATCACCGTTTAGGCTTTGTTTTTTGCCCTGCCAAGAGTTGCAGATCTTATGTTATCTCTCAGACAAACCGAGGAAGCTGCAGCACAGAGAAATCGGGTTTCAAAGCGAGTGATTTATGAAACGTGAACTTTTCGGTGCGCGCAGAGCGACTCCCCCGTGTGGTCCGA
>NW_009618396.1:16298-20353 GCF_000690535.1 Cariama cristata | reverse complement strand
ACCTCGCTGCTGGATCTGCCAGGGCAAGAGCAAAAAATCCTGGAGAGGACAGGGCAACCCATGAATCCCTACAACCGTTATTTTTGGAAATGCGTTTTTTGGTGTCAGCCTATAAACCCTCTGTGAAACATGCAGTCTCCAGTCTATTTTCTCTTTTGGGGATAGTAATGTGCTGCCCTTTTCCCTGGCTACCTGCTCTTTGTTCAGTGCCCATAAACAATAAATCAGACAGTATTATCTGGATTCAGAGCCCTCAACATCTTCCTCCCTGTTCTGTGGTTGGGGCTGCCCCCCAGACAATGTCCCATCAGCATCAAGAGATACCTTGCTTTCAGTGTGCTTCAGGGCCCTAGCCTTGTGCCCAGCCCTGAAGGACAGGGAAAAGGGTCAAAGACGAAACCCAACACTCAGTTGGACCACCATTCCAGTTCTGCAGATCCCTCCATGCAGCACAGCCCTCCCTTTTGCAACACAGCCCATGCAGGGTTCTCGAGCATCAGGCATCCCCAAGGGAACCTGTAGGGCTGGTGTTGCACAGGCTGCTTCGTTTCTGGCCCTGCCCTTCAGTTCACCTTTCCAAACACCAGCAAAGCCAGTTGGTCCAGCTGGAGGGGTCCTCTGTTCTCTCAGGAAAGACAGGCCATAAGAGAAACATGGTAGCAGGAGGTATCTTTACAGTCCTGAAAGAAGGGACAGAATAAAGGAGGAAGATGTCCTTGAGACCCACAGTTCTGGGGCTACTTTGGCACAAGGTTATTGCTTGAGCAGCTCTACCTCTGACAACAGTACACTTGGCACTTAGATAAAGTGCTTCCAATTTGTGAGCCAGTTAATTCTCCTGGTAGCTGTCTGAAATTGTAGCCCTATCTTTCAGACAAAGTAAGGCAGACAAGTTAAACCTCTATAAAGTTTGTATCCACAAATTACTACCCCCCACCCCCCCGAAGTGAACTATTTTAGTTGAGTTAGATAGATTACTTTGTGTAATAATAAACCATCTGAAAGCTACCGGGAAGTTTCCAATGTATGAAAAATGGCAATCTTATTTAAACTCTGGGAAAGATAATTGTTTGCCCTTACTATATGGTTTGCATTCTTGAAATATATCTTTTAAGGCATAATATACATTTTGAAATCCCATATATGCATCTTTACAATAGTAATGACTTTCCACAGGCTCTGTGGGAGGTGACATTTCAGCAAGATACTTCCCCTTGACTTTGTTTATTCCAGTATTTTAAATTCTAACTCTGGTGATAGCTGTTAACTTGGCAATGTGAAAAGTGCTACATGATGTGTACTGTGCTCAGTCAGCTCATCAGAAGCTTACCAATTACGACTGTGGAGCCCATTCTTCCTGCCACAGCATGCCACCCACCATGCATACCCGGGACAGCTGATCTTCACATGTGCATAAAATCTGAAAGTATGCACACATTTACACGGAGCCCATACAAAGCAGGCACAATAAGTCTGGTGCTTGTTAGAAGCCTTTTTGTTTCCTACAATAGCTCATACACAGGCAGTTGTAGATCATTTCTTGCTCCCTGCCTGCCTTGGAAATGTCAAAAAGGGAAGCTTTCGAACTCCACCCTGCGAGGGGATGAGCTTTGTACCCGTCAGGCAATCAAGATGCCTGTGTTTTGGGCAGAGGACCAAATTGTCAGGGTGGCTGTAAAACAGGAGGTTGCAGCCATCAGGATTATCCATCTCACCTGCAGCTTGGTCTCCACCCACACTTTCAAGGCCTTTGGGAAAGGAGGTAGCTGGAAGTAGCTTGTGGACTCAATCAAATAATTGAAATATGCTGGAATGGCCCATGAGCTGGGCACCTCTGCATTATGAAATGAAGAACTTTGTTAACAAAAGCCTTTGTAAGCCTGTTTCCCCAGGATGAAATCTGATCTCTGTTTAAGGTCTCCTAATGACATCAGCGAGGCAAGATTTAATTCTAGACAGATGCTATTTGCCAAGCACATAGGGAGTGTTAGAGCATCAAAAATAACGCTACCTTTGAGCATTCATTTTTATTTTGAACATCCAACTGAACATAGAAAATCCAGATTGGGCTTTTTGTTAAACCATGATTTGCACTTATCCAAAGATATTTTTCTTTATTTTGAAGCAACTATTTACAAAGCGATTTAGTGCCAGACTCTGTCACCTTTGACTGTAGTTTCTTTTGCATCAGCTAAAATAGAAGTAACTCTGTTCAAGTAAGCAGAGTAACACTAGTGAAAAACCAGAATAAATAATCAGAGAATCAAGCCCTTTGAATAGCAAATGACTCCATAAATAGTCCCATTGATTTCAGTGGTATTTCATGGCATAAGTAGCTACATTAATGGAAACAGCACACAAGACACTTAGTGCCTGGACAGAGAAAAAAAAAAGAACTTATAATTACTTAAAAAAAATATTCTGTGGTGCATTAGTCAGTTGACATATTACTAGCTTATTGTGTGACTTACCAAAGACAGAATCAAGTGAGTTGATGACAAGGATGACTCCTCTGTTAGCTGCTGTGACAATTTAACACTCCTGTGACATGAAAGCTGTGTCCTTTATTTAAAAAAACCCAGAAAGTAAATAAAGCCACACCAGTGAAATACTTTCCATTACTCCTAAACAAATGCTTCTTTAAGCAAGAAAGAACAACATTTTAGTGAATTGAGTTGCCCCTTTTTGGGAGGTTTATGGACAATATTAAAATATGAGAATGTCATAATGTGGTCTCCCCTGGCTCTGTTCCTTTAGATGACTTGGAAAAATTCTTTTGCTTGCTTTTTCTTGAAACCTAGTAAAGAACTAAGTGAAGTTCAAACATGCTTTCTTAATTTTATTTCTTTGGCTAAACACATTTTTAAAAAATAGAGAAGTATTCTCTGGAAATGTTTTGTGGCATCTTTAAGCCTGAATATGAGAACTGGGTCTGGATCCAGAGAGCAGTAAAACACCTACCCAGCTTTAAGTCTTCTGGAGCCAACAAAACTGTTGCTGCGTTCTAATCGCTTTGCTGTGGACCCATTTCTGAAAGTGACTTTGGGTGTTTTGACCCCACGCAGGGAGTTGGAACACGATTCAAAAAAGGAGGGGAAGAAACCATGATGATCAGGGAGCGTCACAGCCTGACTAGCAATGGCATCAGGTTCCCACACCTTCCTGCCAGTACTGAACTGGCTGTCAGCTTTCTCAGGCGTGCAGGTGATATATTCCAAGCTTTCAATAAAGAACTGTGCACCCACGTACACAGTACTGCTGAAAAATTTTGTAATTACAGTAATTCTTATGAAACCACATCAACTCTGTCCTTGCCTTCCTCTCATTGCTTTTCTTTGTATTCTCTTCTTGTCATATCACATAGTAACTGTAAAAAATGTTTTGTCCAAAACACAAACTCCCTGTTCCTAGTGCTGCTCTGCTATCAGAAGGAACAGCGTTTCAAATAAGCTGCTGGGCATTTGTCTCTATGAATAACTTCTTCTTTGCTCATGCTAGACTGTAAAAAGCTCATATGTATCTTTCGAGTGCATATTTTTCATTAAGAACCTCCAGACCACAAAAGGAAGGGGTCATGAAAGCTGAAAAAAGAGATCTTTTGCTTTACCTCAAAGAGTTCTCTGCCGCGTTTCCTCAGTTATGACCAAGCTGTAGCTATTTTCTATTGAGTGAGCAATATTCTTGTTCCCGGGAAGTTTTTAAGGGAAGTGCTTTGAATAGGGTTATACAGAGCCGATTTTTTAACAGTCTGAAACTAGTCTGCCATTTTTTCTCTTTCTGTATAACAGTGAAGTGACACAAAATAGATAAAATTATTCCTCTCTATCAGATAAGGACAAGGCTGTGTACCAGCCCATACTTATGCTGCCCACGCTGTTGTCCCATGGCTGAAGGGGAGAAGGGTCTGCCTAGACCCGCAGTTTTGGGGAAAAGGCACTGTTCAGTGCTCACAATGTACATCGCAACAACGATTGGAGGTGGTTGGGAGGAGACTGATCCCCTGCAGCTGACTTTCATAACCTTTTGGGTTAGGAATGATGTAATGATGTCTTGCT
>NW_009618396.1:0-16267 GCF_000690535.1 Cariama cristata | reverse complement strand
TGTATAGACGCCTGCTGAATTATTGATACTCTCAAAACAGAGAGAACAAAGGGAAGCCAGTGAGATGTTTGTGAACCAATACAGCAGTGAAAGATTCCCAAGAATGGATTTCTCACAACCTCGCCATAAGCCCAAGGGATACTTGATGCTGGCTGCTGTTCTGGTCCCTAGTCTCATAAAGACCAGCTCCCTGTTCTTTACAAAATGGGACTCTAAAATAAAGGGATTTTCTAGTTTACTAGCAAAAAAGCTTTCCTAAACTCCCAGAAAACATAAATGAAGATTCAAATTATGCTGTTTTCTGAAAATCACTTGTTTCTAAGCAATCTTGTGACATTCAGGGGGAAGAGGAATGATGCTTGGTTTATAATTTTTTGGTGTTTGGATAGTTTTTTCTATACTTATCCAAAATTAAAAAAAAGTTTTGAAAAGGATCTCTCAACATATTTTCTTGTCTGAATAATTGTATTATGTCTTACTATATTAAAAAAAGCCACTGTGTAGTATGAACTCATGGGGGCTTTTAAGGGGTCTTACTTCTAAAACTTTCAAGTTTTCTTTTTTTTTTTCTGGACTGAAACAAACTTCTTTCCTTTTCCCTTTCCCTTTCCCTTTCCCTTTCCCTTTCCCTTTCCCTTTCCCTTTCCCTTTCCCTTTCCCTTTCCCTTCCTTTTTCCCCTTTTTTATTTTTTCTTTTTTTCTCTTCTTTTCCTTTTTCCTTCAAATCAGCCAACCAAACAACTAGCTAAACTAATTTTTTTTTTTTTTTTTTGTGGTTCTGCTCTGAGATATATTTACTGCCCAAGATAGTACCAGTCAGGACCCCAGCAGTCCAATGTCCTCTAACTACTCACAAACCTACCTCTGCAATATCAATGCAACTTGATCTCACTGCATCAGTAACATCGCATCCGGTTTTACAAGCTTGACAGCGGTGGCATGAAAATGAGTGAAAATTGACAGCGAGTTGACAGAATACTATTGGGACTACTCTGGAGTCCATCACATCGTCATCTTATCCCTGTGCCACTAAAAAACTAACAAATTTGTCACCAGAATAGCTGTTACAGGGAACCGACTTAACAGTAGTGGTTCTTTTAGGTGTTTGCTGTGAATGAGCTTTTCCTCTTCAACCCCTGGAATTATCCTTATGTATAGATGGAGAAGACATAAAAGAAGATGGGTGAAAACAAAATCACATGGGAAGTGGAAACTATTTGCTTTCTCCATGTGCATACATTGTGCTGAGTGCAGCAGGGTGCTGAGATGGACTCCTTAGATGCTATCACATTAGCTGCAATATCATGTAGCTGTGTATTTCCTTCAAGCTCCTCTGCAAAAGTTTATAGTGTGATCACTTAGCTGGCTGCGTTCAATCTATACAATCTAAAAAGAGAGTGCATTTTCTTTTAGATACTGAGCTTATTTTCTGTTCCTGTTGATGTTAAAAATTCATTGTAATAAGGAGTTATTTCATGGTCATGGTTCCCTGGTTGTGTTTTGGTTTCTGTGGTCTTAATAGCAATAGTAAAACAAATTGTTCTAAGAACAGCAGAGATAATGAAGCAATATTTTGAGGCTTTGTATTTGATATTCCTACATCCCTTCCTTTGCCCCATTGCAGCAGCTTTGTCCGTTTATGCTGTGCTTTATGACCAGCTCTGTTAGACTTCCCTTACCAGTCCCCTCAGCTGTCTTTCACGTCTGCAGATATCAGCTGTGCAGAAGACATTATATGCTCTCAGTACTTCAGAGCTAGTTTTGCACTGACATGCTGGCAGAATACCTGCTGACTGGATAGCAAGAGGTCAATGAAGAAAGATAACTACTGAGCTGTGACTGATGTTTTATTCTTAGTGTGACATCAGTTTGGCTCTATATCCTCTAGCCAGCCACCAAATTCGATGAAATTTTTGAGATTTCTCTTTAAGGCTTTGACCTCGTTCTTATCTTTGGCTGAAATTGGACAACAGTTTTAGAAGTTATGAGGAGTAGGAGGACTGAAAGACAACGAATTAGATGGATCAATAAAGCAATACGCATAAGGGCTAACTTTTTTTTTGAAAAGTAAATACCCAAAACAAATTGTCTCTCAGAAACAAAATAGATTTTAATGGAAAATTAATGGAACTTGTGTTCCTAATTCATGTAAGTACTTTGAAAATTCTTCTAAGAAAGATTTTTGGTAGAGTTTGAGTGAGAGAAAAACACATCTTTTAAATGCATGATAACAAAATATGCTAGTTATGAGTCCATCTTGGCTGAGAAAAGAACATTAGTATCATGGCGCTGACACTGAAATGCTTTCTTTATTTTAAATTTGCATCTGGCTCAGATCCTTGCGTGCTTGCAGTGTGATTTTGACGATCTGTTAACGCACTCAAGCTGTATCATAAATAGCAGTATTGAAAACATATGCCACAGGGGAAAGAAATCTGTAATAATACCAGCTGCCATTATATGATAATGAATTTAGGTTACTACTAACCTGGATAAGTGTTTTTCATATGGAAACAAGGGCAAATTTACCAAGGAAAAACTTGTGTAAAACTTTCAAGATTTTAAACCAGCTCTGGAAGAGATAATCCACGTTGATCAATGGGAAAAATCATCTGGGACTAATTTCAACCCTGAATACATCTAGTTTGATTAAACAGTGAGTAAAAGCAACATGGTAACAGTTTTCACATATGTAGAAGGGAAATCCTGTTTCAGGGTGCATATTCATAAGAAAGAAGAAATAAATTATAGGAAAATTTCAACTGAGTGTTTAAAACACTTTTAAAGGCTAAAATCTATTAGTACAGGGTTTATTATCTGGGAAATATGAAAAAAAATTGGCTGCATTATCAAATATATGTACTGAGAAGTAATCTAGTTTTGGAGTGAGAAAGCTTAGATGGCCTCATTATTCATTCACAGTTTAAATTTCTATGATTCTATGACTGAATCTCATGATGAGGTCACTTTCTTCTTCTGGAAGTAGCTAGGAGATAAAATAAGTAAGTACATTATGACAAATAAGCAGTGAGGTTAGTATTTGAATTTCACAGCCACTGAGCATTTTGCTATCAGGACAACAGTCTGTATATTTCCTTCACATTCTCTATTTAAAGCAGGTTCTATTCCAGCTGGTGGCTATTATGTCCTGAAGTGGTGTGATTATCTCCAAGGGAAATCTGCAAGAACACAAATACTTCAGGAATCTTTTATCAAGGACAAAGTCCATACACACATACTCCCTCACACACCTACACACCCACCCACCTTGTATAAGTATAGGTATCTCCTTTAACGTAGTCTCATAGAAGGTTTTGTTGGGAAGGGACCTTGAAGACCATCTAGTTCCAACCCCCTGCTATAGGCAGGACCCCTTCCACTAGACCAAGTTGCTCAAAGCCCCCTCCAACCTGGCCTTGAACACTTCCAGGGATGGGGCAGCCACAGCTTCTCAGGGTAACCTGTTCCAGTGCCTTGCCACCCTCACCATGAAAAATTTCTTCCTGATATCTAACCTAAATCTTCCCTCTTCCAGTTTAAAGCCATTGCCCCTTGTCCTATCACCACACACCCTTGTAAAAAGTCCCTCCTTAGCTTTCTTCTAGGCTCCCTTTTAGGTACTGGAAGGCTGCTCTAAGTTGTCCCTGGAGCCTTCTCTTCTCCAGGCTGAATAACCCCAACTCTCTCAGCCTGTCTTCATAGCAGAGGTACTCCAGCCCTCTGATCACCTTTGTGGCCTCCTCTGGACTTGCTCCAACAGGTCCACATCCTTCTTGTGTTGGTGGCCCCAGAGCCGAATTATAATTACAAATCGTATTTTAGCATAACTGAAAGTAAATAATTTCTCTTTGGAAGGGTATAGGATCAGTTGCAGGATGTAGGAACAATTACATCAAAAACAAAGCTGAAGGTTTCTAAACATGCAATATATTACATAAATTCACATGACTAAACTTGCTTGATTCAGAGGTGTTTTCAAGATACACGGAGTGTCAGTTCAAAACAGGAAGAACAAGACTTTTGAATCAGATGTAGTTTAACTCAGTAAGAGTAAGTGAGTAAGCTTATAAGGTCTTACTGAGCTTTTCAAAGCAAAACTAATGTATTTGCACTGTCAGATATTTCACTGGAAAATAGGCTCATGTAAACAGGTAGGATGCAAATGTAACTTTCAGCTGGGATTACCACTTGTGTGTTACTTGGTAGAGTGTCACACAACGAATTACAGAAAAGCTAGTGTCTTCATTGATGACATTTGGATTTCTGTCACTGTCTCAGAGGGATGGTCTCGTGGATGGTTTTTAGAAATTTTCTGAAATCTGCAGATATGATTTTTTTCATTGCGTTTTGGCTTCTGGTATTTAAGGCCATAAAGAGAGCTGGTAGGCTTGATCAAGCACAGACCTCCTTCTGGGTTGCTCAGGTGATCATAACAGGTCAGCATAACATTAAAAATGTCCTCAAATAGGACCTCTTGGTCCTGAAGGACCCAGCTGAGCTGCTATACAGAAAGGGTAAAATCTTTTCTTTTCAGGTGCACTAGGCTCCTGCCTTAAGAATTTTGGAAGGTACAGGCACATCCAGGGCTTCCTGCACAGTGCCTAGTCCAAGAGGAAAGACCTTTTCCTGAGACAAAGCTCAAGTTGTTTTCTGACGGACCCATGCCAATCAGTCATAGCACAGGTATCGTGCTGTTAGTATAAATAGTGCTCAACAACTTTCACCTAACATGTAGTTCTTTCAGAAATATATTTACTTGGCATCATTTACAGCAGCCCTGAGGTACCATTAAAGTCTGCTGAAACACAAGATTGTTCTGCCAAACTGATCTGTGACAAAACAGATTCCCAGGCCTCTATATTCAATTCAGAGAGCTGTTCCTTATTGAACGGTTTGTTTTTCCAGCACAAATAAGGGTCAATCAACATTTTCAAATAACACACAAATGTAGCAGTTTTATAGGAATTCATCTAACATTTTTACAGTGGCCCACAAAAATCAACCCAAGATAATAGCAGGAATAATTCACCAAGGAATAGCTGTTTCTTTAATCAAGGGAACATGATGATTAAATCAAAAGCCTTGAATTTGTGGATATCATCAATGGTCTTTTGTCTATTAATAACAATATGTCATCAGCGAATTTTAAAATCACAGTTACTAGTGTGTGAAATGTCTACATCTAGATGGAGAAAGGTCAGAACAGTATTATTTGTAATTAAATCTATTAACTGTACAGTGGACAGTTTTTCAAGTGATTTAGACTAAAATATATTACTGAAATACAGCAATACTTAGAAAGAAAGGTGCTCAAATCCTACAATTTCTTAACATTTAAATATGCTTTTCCTGGACTCTCTGTTGTTCTAAATAGGATTCAAGCTGTAGTATTTTAATAAACAAAAAAAAGAATAAAAGAAACCAGAACAACAAAATGTTGCTAATAGAAGACTTAGTTTTGCTTTAGAAACATTGGCAGAAATATCCCACAGCACTGAAGCTTGAGAGACACCACCACTGCCGGCTCCTGTGCTGTAGTCATAGGGATAGTGAGCATTCTTCTACACCTTTTATGCACAACAAATCTCCTTAGCACAAGAAGACATAGAAGCTTATAGGGAACTTACTAGCCTAGGAAAAGTAGACAGCGTATGAAAACAAGAGCAAACATATGCTGAGTGATAGATTGGTCTGTAACAGTGTGGAGCTTTCAGAAACCAAGGTGTATCTTCGCACCAAACAGATATATTTTGTCTGTATTAGTGTATTAAAAGGTGTAGTAAAAGACTATCCGTACATACAAAGGACATGAGAAGGTATGATTATTCTGTTTCCTGAGCCTGGAGGGAAGAGAGATTACAATTTTCTATGGCAATATTGAGTGGTAGCTCATAGATCCTCCCTTTTCTTTCCACTCTTCCTTCAGTCACTAAGCTATGATTTTCAAGGGAAAAGTCTTTTATACGCAATGGAATCTTACTGGTTTATCTATCCTGCCTATTGATCAGCCAAGAATCCTATGAAAAACTACTGTGATTTTCTAATTAATGGTAGTATCAAAACTTAGCCACAAGGAGACCTAATGAAAGTTGTGTAAGCATCTCAGTTTTTACGCTATGTTACTACTGAATGCAAATACTAATTTAATGTTCCTCAGATTGTCTCATTATAATAGGTACTTCGTATTGATTTATTAACTCAGATCACATTTTACAACAACTCTGTAGAAAACTGGGCATAAAGCTCTTTGATATCATGTAGGTATAAAACTTCAGTTTGATGACAGTACACATTCATCAACTGCAAAAGTGGCACCAGAGACACTTTTATTGTCTACCTTGGGAAGGTCTGTAGGAACAGTATGAGCATCTGAACAGCAACAGTTTTCCACATTTGTGGCATGACAACTGAGACTGGAATACAAAGAAGGTCCAGCTACTGTGACCTGAACATAGTCACTTTCTTGGATAGAAATAGTGTGGCTACCCATGTAGATCATATACGGTAAGATGGAGCCTGAGAGGTGGAAGGAAACATGGCTGCCTGCACAAGTGTCCTAGAAGAATGTTAGAAACTGAGTATAATCTGTCATCCAGTGCTTTTGAGCTCTTAGCCACAAACAGGCAAAGGTGAGCAATTTTATGCCATAAACAAAGCACATATAAACATACAAATAAAGTATAAAGTATTTTAAATCATCTAATGAATTAATTGATTATAAATGTGAAATCTTCACACCTGCATTGTTTGTTGCAAGTCCTTTAAACTCAACTACAGGGTTTTTGAAAAATTTCTTTTATCCCTCAATTATTTCAGTCCTTTCCCACTAGAATCTGTCATTTTCATTTTGTAAGTGCTCATATGCTATCAAACTTTTTTCCTGTCCTGAACACTTTTGGTATATCTATTTCTCTACCTTTTATAGAACCATTTCCTCTAATATCAACAGCTTTTCTACACTTCTTTCTGACTGCAGCTCATTTGTTGAAATTTCCAGTATATCTTCTTGAATATACTGATAATTTTAACTTTTTTTAATGTGAAGGGATGCTAGCTTATCACAAATTGCCATAAATTCAAAAGTACAATGTGCTATAGGCAAGTCGAAAGTACCCAATATGTACTCTTCTTTCATTTTTCTGATCATCTCTATTTAGTTCTGTTAGCACTTTCTCAGAACAGAAAGTAGTCCGTTTAGAAATGATTGGATCATCTGTTTTACCCTCAACCAAGTGTCATTCGTTCACCCATTAATAGTCCCTTTTTCCTACCCAGATGTCACCAAGAAATATTTTTTCTACTTAAAAAAAGTCCCACTAAAAACACAGGATAATGGGAAATTAATAATCCAATTAGATATTTCATAATGTAAACTGTTACAAATTTTTAATAACATTAGAACTTAAAAAAAAAGGAGGGAAGGAAGAACACTGAAAAAATTGGCAGGTAAGAAAATGACTACCGGCATTTCCTTGGGGAAAATACGTGCTTTCTCAGATTACAGCTCTACATCAGAGAGTCTAATATAGACCAATAATTTTTACATAGTTACAATTGCAATCAGTCTTCTATTTTGAGGCATATTTTTACTCTTCTTTCATTTAGGAGATTTTTATTTTTTCAGAACAGTGAAGTTAGCTCTCCAGACAAAGTAGACCCACTTCATCCTTGCTCTTTGGAAGGAAATGGAACAAATCATTTTTCATTTGAAAAAAATTAAAAGCAACTTCCCTAAAAATTGGAAAGGAGTAGTGTGTCTTGGTGTTCTTTAGGTGAAAGAAGAGTTACAGTTGAAGTTTGCTGAAGTGTGGTTTGGAGGGGAATCATTTTCCCTTCACGCCTTGTTGATCCTTCTCTGAGAGGAAACCAATTCCCTGTCCAACGATGTTTTTCCTATTCTGTCCCAGGTCACAGTCTAGGTGATTTTTTTCATAGTATCATTAACGGTAATAGAATTTAGTTTTTTAGCATATCGAAATGACATTGTTCATTATTGAATCAGGCTGAACTTTGTAACACCAACTCTTACTACAAGCAGGGTCGTCGGCTTTGGGCCCTAGGCTTGTTTTTAGAATAGAAGGGGTAGTCCAGTCTAGTCTGATACTCTTGCCTTCTAGTCCTTTCTCCGAAGGAAATTATTGTGTGCATTGCAATGGGGTTTTTTTACAGATCATATACACACCCATTAGATCACTGCACAGTGATGCTGCAGAACTAAACTGCAAGAAGAGGGATGACTTTTTATTTTCACTTTTTACAGGTAGGTGGATGCTTTTCTTGATAATAGATTGAGCTTCATGTTCAATGGACCTATAAGTGGATGTGTTGGTTCCATCGTACACATGCCGTCTGACTTACTCCTACAAGCACAGACTGGTTTGTCCTCAAAGTCTGTACAAACAGCAAGGTACATTCATGGATGTAATTGGATCTGAAGGTGATGAACATGGGATAATTCCTGAGAATCACAGTCATTGTCTAGAGGTTGGTATTGAAAAAGCTCCATCTCCTGCATGCAGGATTCTAAAAAATAATAATAAATAAATAATCGTGGTGTCAGACAGGGACATTTTGCCAAACTGATTCAGTTATCTTTTAGGTAAACTGAGGAGTTTGAGTACCTTGAAGACATGAAATCTACCACAGGAAGTAGGCTTCAATTTTTTAAGCATGAAGACATCTATCTTCAACCAGCTAGATATTTTATAAAAGTAATGGGAAGGAAGAGTTAGGCGTGTCAGAAGAGAATACCACAATTCATAATATACAAATCCATTTAAGACCACGAACCCTCCGATGCAGAACAATATGCAGAGTGTTGAAAAATCAGAACAGTCACTATTGTGAATGTACCTTGCTGTTCATGCAGACTTTGAGGACAAACCAGTCTGTGCTTGTAGGGGTAAGTCAGACGGCATGTGTGCAATGGATCCAATACATCCACTTATAGGTCCATTGAACATGAAGCTCAATCTATTATCAAGAAAAATGTCCACCTACCTGTAAAAAATGAAAAGAAAAAGTCACATTCCACATGCTTTTTACAAGAGATAAAGGAGTTGAATGTGGGAAATCCCATACTATTCAGGATGTTGAGCAGCTCTAGTGCTGGCTAATAGGCTCGTGAAGGCCAGCAGCTGGGCTGTTGCCTGAGGATGGTATTTTTCCAAATTATTTAACAGTACATTTGCCTTCTATGAGGCTTTCTCATGAAAGTGGCTATGTTCTCCTATAGAATATATATATGCATGAATAGATTAGAAGTTAAACCTTTATCTTGTTGAACACTTCTAAGCTATTACCACTGACTTTGTTTTTGCTAAACAAGGGTTTATTATTTTACAGAGGCAAATATGAACAATTTACGTTCTTACAATTTACTGAAGACAGTATATTTGACATGGGAAACAACAATTGTGCTATCAGAATGTAACATAATATGAAGGAAAAAATTCTGGAGAAATAATACAGCAGTAGCAAAGATGGTAGCTGGAACCTGGAGGCATGGGGTAACTGGAAGAGAAGATCTAATTCCATATACTGTGGCTTCATTATGTTTGCTACAGAGAATGCAGAAAAACAGATTAACAGCATATATAGTGGTATCCAGGTTTATCTGTTTTAAACTTCTGTCAATAAGCAAATTTTTTTTTTTGAAGTAGCTAGTAAAATATAGAATGCCAAAACAATATTCTGAGTACTGTATTCAATGGCATTGCAAGGAGTAATAAAATTGTCGAGAATTGATTACTATTCCTTCTCTCTTTCTCTTTTCTGTCCTGGAACATTTCATCATTATCCTGTTCATGGTCTGATTTTATTTTTGGAAATATGAAATACAAGTGATCCTTATGTTATAACTTTTTATACAGATATATCTTTCCTGAAGGCAAGAATGGACGCTTTGGTCTTTTTAGACTTTTGTAGTAGTGTTTGTGTATGAGACAAGTAAACTAAGATGTAAAAAAGTTATCCTGATGACTCTAAAATGTCAGTGTGATCAACTCATGTTTTCCAAAATTATGAATCTTGACATATAATTAAAATTTCTTAAAATAATGAAGTACAACCTTATATATGTGATATATTTATTATATAAATAAAATATTTGGATTTACTATTGATTTTCTCTTCTTTATACTTATATCTCATAGGATATGCTTTAAAAATGTTTTAAGATTTTTTTTTTCATCAGATGAAGTTTGGAAACTCTTTTTCCAAAGAAAAATTCAAAAGAAGAGAAAGTTATCTGAGGACCCTAGGAGCAATGGAATTTAAGAATAATGCCATATTATCTGACACTCACAGGAAAATTGTCCATAGGAATTTCAATTAGATTGCTATTTTTCCCATTTTCCCACATTCTGAGAACCAAACAATTTCCTGCCCAAGGCTTTTTAGATCTAGCCATTCTTACCTTTTTTGCAGTCTGGAACTAGCTTCAGATTTTTGCCTTAGCTGTATTACCTGCTTAAATCTACATTTCTATTGGATTAGACTCCCTTGAAATGCTTTTCTAGTTCTGTGATACTCCAGTGGGAAATATTGTGAGATTCCATTAGTTTACGTATTTCATTCTTCAGCACTTTGCTTCTAGTTTTCTGTTCCAGGGTTTGCAGACCTTGACTGTAGTTACCCGTGGTTCCCTTACAGTTTGACTTTCATTGGTTTGTGATATAATTATACTTACCCTGTGGCGTATCTTACACAGCATGTGGGTTGTTCACTAATACTGGGGACAGAAAATATTTCTCAAAACAAGGGTAGTAAAAATAAGTCTACATACACCTGGCCAGTTAAACACTGGTAATAATAAGACAGCTAGGTAAGGATTATACTTGCTACTTTTACTTGGAAACTGTATTAATTCCCTAAACCTTTAATAAAACTACTCAGTGCCTTAGTTGCTTGAGGTTCTTTGCAATCCTACCAGAAGGTTGCCTTCCTTACCAAGCTGGTGGTGTTCCCAGTAGCTGCTGCGCGTCACACTGCCCATTGCCTGCGTATGGCTGCCTGCCTCACCTGGGCATCTTGCTACAAAAGAGAAACTGGTGACTTCTCATCTCAAAGTCTCTTTAGCAGAGGCAGAAGAAAGGGGCATGGCTGTGACTATCTGACACCACAGACACCTCAATAGCAATATTTTCCTCATGGTATTTTTTCCAGCTTAACCTAAGTCAGTCATGCATAGGAATCAGCCCTGTGCACACGACCCACCCAAACTGGGAAGTGTAAAACATTCAGAGGCACCTTGAACTTTGTATTTTGTATAAACATTAATCTGCCCGTGACCTTAAGGTGCACAGGTTATAGTTTGGCTGGATAGCAAGATCTGTATTCAAGAGGAACAGAGCAATTCTGTGGAGGAATTGGAAACAGTTTTTAAAGTCTTATTTGCTGTAGATGAGATTGTTAAATTCGTTATACAGGAATGAGTAATTTTTAGATGTATTAGGTTTCCCAAGTGATTTGCATGTATAATCAAATGAAAAGACCTCTGAAATATTGAAACTCTAGATGAGAAAAGTGAAATTCTATTAAGAAAGAAAGAACCTCCACATTTATAGCACATTCAGAGAACATATCAGAGTATAAATTTAATGCAATGCAGCAATGCTCATCTTACTTCAAAGGTAATTATATAGAAAAAGGGGCATTTAAAATGTATAAGTAGAGGCTTTTTTGCACTCATACAGCATATAATTAACAAAGTTCTTTAAACCTATTCATAAAAGAAAGTAATAAACCACTTGTAAATAATGGCAGTCTCATATTCTTTACAGTTAAATGTCAATAATCTGAATGTCTTTTTTATACTCAGTTATAAAACTACATTTTTGACATATTAAGTAGAAGCAGGTATTACTAGCATGGCATTTCAATTTTCTAGAGATTTAGACATGTTCATATAAAAAGGATGCAAAATGGAGAACTGTAGCTATAGAAAACTGGAATGCTTGTAAATTAAGTCAATACTCTGCCTGTAAAACACAAAGCGATAACAGAAAAGTGAAGTTGCAGAACATTTCACAGCAAAACTAAAAGGTGTAGGTGTTGAGACCTTAAAATACTGAACTGTAGGTGCAGAACAAGAGAACAAGAGAACTACGAAGTACCAAAGCTTGTAGTATCATGCAGATCAATTAATAATGGTCTGTTTTGCAGCAATTACTGAATCCTCACAAGATTCATTTGAAAAACAAATCCAGCTTTCTTCGATGCTCATGTGTTTCACAGACTTTTAGGAGCAAACACTTCTCAGAAATAAGGAGGAAGGGGGAAATAGGGAGAGATTAAAGAAAATATAAAGTAATAAAGGAAAAGACTATCAATCATAAGTGATTTTGAATTTCTTTTTGGTTTAAGCATTTCTTTCTTCCTCACCTCAGTCTGAGAGCCTTTATTGCACAGCAGACCCCTGTTCTGTCATATTCTGTCTTGAATAGCCAGAGCCCAGGATGATTCCAATATATTCTCTGTTTGACCTTGCCCTTGAGCTTGTGGGTACCCAGGTAGGGGTGTACAGCTAGCTATAAGAAAAGAATTACTAGGTGCCAGGTCCTACCACGGCAACAGAAACTGGGCTAGATTGAAGGTTACAGGCTTGGAATAAACTCAGATGAAATTAGTTAGGGTTAGATTTTTTTTTCCTCTGATCTGACTGCATATGTTTAAATTTCAATGTTTATGAACATCTAAGATTTCTTCCATGTTTACTACTGTCCATTGAAAGACATGGCACTTTGCCAGTTTATACCAAGAAGTGGGAAAAAAATCAATACTTCCCTGAAATTAAGCTTCAGCTGCCATTGCTACAATTCAGAGATTGCTCTTTAAAAGCCACAGTTTATGTTGCACGTAACCTTGGATTTTCAGACTGGCTAGTTTTCCACAAAGTAGGTTGAGTATGCTAATTCTTATTAGAATGATTCAAAATATTAAAAAAAATCTAGATTGTATATTAAAAATAGAAATGTGTTGTCTGTATGAAGTAAATATTTAATTTTAAAGAATATATTATCATAGGTAAAGTTTTAATTTCAAAGAATATATTATCATAGGCAAAGTTTTCCAAGGGACTTGTTTCCCTGTTAGAACCACCAAAATTGCTTCCTCATATTTTTAGTTAAAAGGTAATTATGTCGAAAAAGTCTTCTATATTCTATTTAAGGTATTGTATAGATAGATACATTTATATCTGCATATAAGTATATACCTCTCTCTATGTATCTAACTATATACACATATGTACATGCACACAGGCATGCATATTTTTCAGGGTACATTAAAACAAAGTGATTGAAATAGTAAACCAAAATTTTTTGCTATTCAGTTTTATTTTATAATGAAAGAAAACACCATTGGTTCTTGTATCAGAGTTAACAATCACTTTTGAAAAGCAAAGAGCAAATTCCCTTTACTGTTGCAGATTTTCCAAGAGCTGAACTACAAGCAGATCAAATCAGAATGCCTCTTCCAGGTACTCCTGTCTCTTTCTTGGTTATGAAGGAAGACTAGGTTAAGCGAAGCTATGTCCAGACTATAGGTGGACACTGTGAGATGTCCCAAGTTCTTGGTCTTTCCCTTATTCAGTTTAGTGCCCTGGCTGGATGTCACCATGTTTCCCTCCTGCCTGAATGCTCACTTTTCCTTTCCAGGTAAATCCAGGAGCAAGGGGAACAGTGGTGAAGCCTGGGCGGCTTCCTGCAACACATAGTGTTGCTGCAACCATGTCTGATGGTTTAAAAACATCCTAAATTCCTCTTAGGAACCTCACTTAGAGTCTTAAAATTAGATGGAATCAATTCAGTCTTTATTTTTTTAACACAGAAATTAAAGTAACATTTGCTGTTATGTTTGGGTACTGTATGCTGGGTTGTTCCAGTTCTTTCCTGTGTGAACCTCAAGAGGATCTTCTACATACATGGTAGCCATCCTAAAACGGGAGAAATCACTTGCCCCTCTGCCTGTATGTAGCTCAAGTTCACAATATTGCTGCTTCAGATCACCCAATGTGTCATTGCCTACGCTGAGAAAGGTGGAAAATGAGCAGTCAGGCAGCAACAGTGGACTGGCAAGAAATTTAAGGAAACATTTAATTGAGGTTTTTGAAACTTAAAATTCTGGATCAGTATGGAATCGACACTAGAAAATCCTTCCCTGTGGCAAAATCTGTTGGTACATCTGATTCCTCTTTTTGCTTCATTTCCATGCTGGAATGAAGAAAACTGAAACAAATGAACAAATTTCATTTTGATGCCAAAGTAGCATCACTGCAATGTGGGGAGGATCTTAAAAAGTAGAAAGCTGGTCTATAGTGAGGAGATTCAGACTTCCCCAACACTCAGCTTGATCAGACTTCTGAGCTGAAGTTCCCCTGTGCTTGCTAGTGACGAGAAACTAGAGGATAACAAGTCAGGAGATTGAAGGTGCAAGTGCTACAAGAATACAAAAAACATGCAAACTAAAGAAATTTTTTATTAATATCTGAAATTGTAGGTTAAAGAACAACTGTGTGATTAAGTGGTTCCTATTTTGGTCTCATATCTTTTTTTTTAATTAAAGCTATCAAATATCCTTGGAATTGTTGTAATAATTAGTGATCATGCAACAAAAGTGCATACCTACTTCAACGACATCACTACTACATTCTGAATTCAAACATGATGGTATGATATGGGATTATTGAACTGGTAACCCAATGATCATTTCTCTTTTTCTTTCTTCCATTCCAAACAGTAATTTATTCATGGGATGGGAATCTTTGTCTGCGTTTTGAACTCAAACCTTTACACTGTGAAGCAATCTGCTATGTTGATATTCATGATTTGGGAATTGAAAGCTCTTTGCTTTTTCAATCTGCTAAAATTTGAATGTAGTATTTTATTAAATGTACTACAGTTATTGCCTTGTTTGTGCGGTGAATAAACATGAAAAAAAAAAGACATAGACAATTTTAGGTCCAAAGGCTGAAGGATGTATGTACACAAGTAAAATAAGGAATAATAAAAAAAAAATCTGAGCCATTTAAATAATAGAAAATTCATCAGACATTTATTTGCTATAAAGGAAACATAACTCTACTTACATTAAGGTTAATTCCCTAGTGCTACTCTGCAAATCTTGTTCTTTTCACTTTACTTGGATGTAAAACTATTTAAGAAAGTAACTTACCACTTCACTGTTGTGCAGTATGACACTGTTTCTACAAAAATCACCATTTCAGTAACTTGTTCCAGGAGAAATCCAATGAGCTAAACATCTTGAGTTACTCATTTTTACCCCTTCACCACTATGACAAGCATTTCTTGAACCTTGCTTAAAAGTTCTCTCTCATCCTTGCAGGGCACCTGGAAGCTTATCAAATCCAGGCTATTTTGAGCCGTGAGTGGGTGGGAGGTAGTAAAATGAGGATTGGATTCTCATGTTTGATGAATTATTATGATGGTAAGGAAGACCCAGCTGATCACAGCATAACCACTGGCCTGAGCAGATGTGAAAAGGCAAATGCAGTTTTATTAGTTGAAGTATTAGCAGAAGTAGCATAGAAGTAACAGTGCCATTTATAGAAAGAGATTTTTTTTTTAAATACAGGAAAGGGACATCAGCAGGATTAAAGACATGGAGTAAATGCTGGACAGCAAATTATAAAATAAAAATAGAATATACTTATCAATAAGAAAATTGGGCAGTGACTTCACAGAGTGAAGTGAAATCTGAGAAAGAACGGCAAAATCAGTGATTAGAAGCTGAAGTCAGACAAGTCCAATTCAGAACGGAGAAGATATATTTAACAGGAAGGATGATTCATGCAAATGGTTGCAGAGAGTCGTCTAATTACAAAAGTAATTACCTCAATGCAAATGTACCTTTATTGGGCTGTGAGGTACGGAAGAACACATTAAGTGACCTATTGGTATTTTTTGACCTTAAACTCTACTGATATATTACAAAATATAATAGACTTCTTTGCTGTTCTTCTCAAGTCCCTCATCTGAGACTTCATGGGAGGTTGGTAAAATATGGAACAACTTCTTATTCTAGTTATTTTTCCAAAAGTTTCAGGAATGAAAAATTTCTACCTGAAGATATGATAGTTCATTTTCAGGCTTAAGAACAGGTGCTCTGCCAAGGTCAAAAGAACAGACGCTGCTGTTTGCTGCTGTTTCAGAGTTTGTAAACTCAGGGAGACATCTGTAGTTTTACTTACTTTTATGTGAAGAATAAGGGAAAGATACTTATATAAAGTACAATAAGTTAATACAGA
>NW_009618395.1:7314-11004 GCF_000690535.1 Cariama cristata | reverse complement strand
CGGGGTGGGGTGCTGCAGCTTCCCCGGGGCCGCGCTGGTCGCGGACGGGTCCCCGGCACCCACTGGTGCAGCCGTGCCCGCGTGGGAGCCGGGGAGAAGCCTCCCAAGATGGCTGGAGCCTTGCAAGGGCTTAGAGCTGCGGGGGGCGACGAGTCCCTCCCCGCCTTTGGCAGCGCGGGTTTCACCTGTCCCGCGTCCTGGTGCTGACGCTCTCCCCATTCCCCCTCCCGCGTGGAGCTCGTTCACCTCGTTAATTGGCAAAAAAAAACCTTTAAACTTCTTCTCCGTGCTGCAGTTGTTTAGCAAAGAGGCCCCTATTCCCTTCTGGCCCCAGCCCAGAGGCTTCGCAGAATGGGCCGAGTGTGGAGAACATGAACTTGACCAAAAAAGTGGATAGCTTTTCCTGGGATCGTCGTGCTGAAACAGCTTGTTGATAGCTCCAAGGAGCATCAGCAGCAGTACAAAGGGGCAAAAAACGGGTGGATGGAGGAGACAGACCTGCAGCAGTTAGATTGGCATGGGCTGCCAGGAAGCCTGAGTCAGGTTTTTGGGGCCCTGGGCCCGTTAGGGCTAAAGAAGTTTGGCTCTGGCTCACCAGCTCCTGGGCAGTATAGCTGCAGAAGTAGTAAGGCAGGAGGTGGACTGGCATGTCGGTACTTGGTGTGATTTTGCACTTAATGGGGTTAATTCTGAAAGTATCTGCTGCTGTCAAAGCATTCTTTGAATGAAAGTTAGCCACAGAAGTCTGAAAAACAGAATCTGTGGTACTCCAACAAACAGAAACATTGAAAAGGTAGAAGAGGAAGAGAATATGCTATAAAAGTAATGACTGCCACTAATAAGAGGTTATAAATTTCCTTCCAGATAGTCTTTTAACCTGTCTGTTTAACTGCCTTCTGCTGCAAGTGAAAGAAATAACATTTATTAGTTATCAGTTGCAAATGAAATGAGTCAAGATCTAAGCTTTTTTCACTATTCTAATTGTTTAATGTACCCATGGTTTTTCTATAGATACAACTTGAAGGCATAACATAAATTATGCTTTTGTTTTAGGCAGAGAGGAAAAATTTTGTTTGCCTCTGTGGAGGTGTGAGTTTTCCTTCACTCTTCAGGTATATATTTATGAAGTATTTAATAGAGGCAGGCTAAACTAAATGAAGGTCTGAATTCAGAATGTGCTAGTTAAGCTGTAACTAAAGTCATGTTGAAATGAATGAAGGTAAAGTAAATTTAGTTGCTTCTCTGGAAAAGAATGCTCACAGAAGAGATTTGTTATGCTTTGACATTTCATATTAATTTAATTTGATTTATTTAATAGGCTGATCACATAAGCTCAAAGTTCAAATTTTGAGATTACTTATTAACTCTTTTTAATTTGACCTTTAGTTTACTTGCAGTGTTTTTCTTACACAGAACGGTTAGAATTTTTCATTTTTCATAATTTTTTTTGTCCTACAAAAAGCTTATGTGCTCTTCTGACTGTTGAGACATTTTACTGCTGTGTTCCATACTGATCATGGAAGTCTTCTGTTTATTTTTTTTTAACCTTGCTTTATAAACAAATCTTACACAGTATTATTATCCTACATAAAAATATTTTGGTTGGCTTCTTTGTGACGTGTAGTGTCACAAATGTTCAGCTTGGGTTTGAGATCCTGTGTCATTCTCCGTTCTTATGGTTCATTGCTCATTTCCAGTGAAATTCCTGTTACCCATGGGTTTAATGTCTTGACCTAAAATGATTTAAGACATTTGATCTGTTCATTAGAATGTGTCCTGAGAGATTTATGTAGGTATAAATAATGCTGGCTGGAATTCTCTGAGGTTTTTGAGTGTTAATTCATGGAAAAGTACTTCATATTTGTATTTTACTCAAAACTTTTCATGTACTGTACTTGCAAAAACATGTATGGCTCTACCAAGGCCTAAAAAACTTAGGCCATCTTCAAAGACAGACCATTTTATCTGAGACTTGCTTCTCTTACACGTGTTCAGGCATAAATAAGAGGACTACTACAATTGAAACAGCTTAAAATATGACTGACTTACAGTGGAAGGATTTTAGCAGGTCTGCAGCGAGAACTTCCGTTTTCCTTCATGTACAAATTTAGAAAATGTACAAGGATTTGCAGAAGTGTAGTTTCTGTAGCAGGTAGAAGGAGCCTGGCCTAGAGGAAGAGCCCGAGAGGAGAATTTTGAACTCAAAAGGGAGGTCCAGCTGCGCTACTCTGGCACTCATCACACAGGGAGCTCTGTTTAAGATGTTATCTTCTCCAGCTTCTGGAACATCCTTTGCCTGACTGAATAGGTGCTACAAGTGAAAATTAAAAATAAATAAATAAAAAGAAGGAAAGAAAGAATTTGTGGGGAAACTATGGAAGTGAGAAAATGGACAAAGCAGGCTGAAAATGCTCAGAGTAAGAAAAGTTCCAGGTAAAATGTTAGCAAGGAAAATGTTGCCTGTTTCCATTACTTCTTTGGAAGTTTTTCCATATGACTTTATAAAAAGAATTGCTTGTAATAAAAGCTAGTACAAGCTGCCCTGAATGTTACAGATCTAAAAGATATGTAGAATTGTAAGATTGCTGTGAAAAGACTTAACAGGGTCTTAATAAATATGCTTATTTTAAAATTATACAGAGTAACTACTGTGGTGTTCTCTCAGTAACAATATTAACGGAGAGCAAATTCTCTGAGGTAAGTTACCTGTATGTGTAGGCTTATTACTTTGCCTTAATTTTACATAGATCTGTGGCAACATTAAACAGGGAGAAACAGACTCTGTAGGAAATGTCAGGGGGGCAGAAGGGAACCAGCCCCTTAAACTAGGTAGGTTGCAACTTTTTTACCTCAGCTGGTGGCTCTATTTAAGTACTTTGAATGAGATGCTGTAATGCTGACATTGTTTCTTAATGGGTCATTAACACTGGCCTTCCCAGGAATAATAAAGGGGTTGTCAGAAACAAATACTAAATATGCTTGAAAAGCCACTAAGCTATCATAGAAATGCGTAACTGTGAGAAAAGTACACATACATGCTTTAGATTTATACTCTTATTTGAAGTAGAACTACTGCTTTTGCTCCTGTACTTTATCAGTCTCTAGATTGCATAGGAACTAGGAATACTCTCAGCAGAACTACCCTAGCGAGCTTCTAGCACATCACTAAGCATGTCATGAGCAGAAAAAAAATGCTTCTGTAAATTGTATGTGGTGTTTAAAATATTTTCCAAGAAAAATGAACAAAACTAACCTCAGTAAAAAGAACCCACAATTTAAGCCTGCAAGCGTGTTATTGTATTTAAGTGAGCAACATGTCACTTATTTCTGAAATGTAAAGTTTGTTTCATTTTAGCCCGCAAATTCACAGACAAGCATGAATGGGTATCTGTTGAAAATGGCATTGGAACAGTAGGAATCAGCAATTTTGCACAGGTATTGATCCTTCCTCCCTTACCCAAGTCAGCAATATTTATTTATGCATACCTGCTCTTGTCCTTGCTCTTTGGACAGTTACTGGGTTTTTTATTGTTCTAATTGCATATGCTATTCACTGAGCACGATTTTCAGACTTGGATTTATCACGTTATTTCTGAAGTGAACGCTGCTTCAGCATTCTGATAGGTTCTTAATCACTTCAGATTGAGCCTACGGAGAGCTGAACTTGCTGAGAACCTTAATGGTTCAGCA
>NW_009618395.1:0-7283 GCF_000690535.1 Cariama cristata | reverse complement strand
AGCAGAATTTAAAACCTCCTTTATTACTTCAGTTCTTATAGACCTGAGGAGTTTGTGGCTTTGTAAAGAGGATCTCATGCACTTTTTAGGTCAGACTTCCCTTGGACGTGAATACGGTGCAATCCCTCTGGCTAAAGAACAATTGTGAATGGAAGTACAACATGGCATATATTTCTTACTCTAGGATAGGAATTCTTTTGGATTTTTTGTTTTGTTTTGTTCTCGTGCAAGTACTTGATTTGGAATAGTCACAGGCAAATTCAGGATAGAGATTCACTGTATGTGAAACTTAAGAAAATCTAATGTGAGAAGCTATTGATGAAGTGGAATTAATGTTTCTTAGGACAAGCAGCATTTGCCATAATCTGTTTTCTGTAAATAACACTAATACTCTGTAAGACCCCTAGTCTTTTGTGAGCTGGGTCCGTTTGTCAGTGAAGAGGCAGAAGCCTCCTATTCTGGTTGAGCAGATTCTTATGGTGATAAGGCTCCTTATTAAGTCAGTAAGGACAAACTGTACGCTAACAGCTCTCCAGTTGTCCATGTCTCTGGGGAGGGATCATTTCTGTTCTTTCAGATTGCACTGGAAGTGCATCCTCGGTGCTTTGAAGCAAAAAGATAATTCCCTCAAATCATTGGGAACTTTGTCCTTTAAAACAATTGTTACTTCACTGATGCTAAGGAGATCAGCAGATGTTATTTCTCATTCTGCCTGAAGAAACTTGTATATAAACCTTGTAACTCAGCCTGAGGGTTATTAACACTGTAATAGATAAACAATAATTTGGCATTTGGGGCATGATAACAAAACAGTTATTTCAAGTTAAATGTTTAAAAATTGAAAAATATGTGGTCCTTAAAGAACGAGAACTAAATTTAGAGACAGAGATTACTTGTGTACAGATTCTAGAGTTACTGTATCAGATCTCTCCTATGTATAGTTTCTTTAATGTACGCTTTGATGCTTTTTGTTTTGCTTTTAAGGAAGCCTTAGGAGATGTTGTTTACTGTAGTCTTCCAGAAGTTGGGACAAAATTGAGTAAACATGGTAAGTTTCAGCACTAATTGCTAATGAAGTAATTATTCCACTTATCGCACTCTCCTTTTGCAACGATGAATTTTATGAAGTAATCTTTATGTTCATTAATACTATTGTAGATCTTCTGGATGCAAAATAAATGCAAGTATTTCTACAAGACCCAGCTTTAATTTCAAATTCTCACTGTCAGACCCTGCATGGTAGCAGAAAATACCTGCTTAGTAAACTGTGAAGACATTTATTTAAAAATCAAATATTTGAAATATCTTTTAAAAATAATTTTATCTATGCTCTGTTTTTAAAATATTTATGCTTTTATTTCGACTTGCTAGCGTTTAGGCTGGCTTATTTGTAATTCTGCAGTTAGGCATTTCATGAGTTGCGTGATGTGAAACATCTAATTGGTATCAAGCTCTGATTTTTCTGTGAATATACAGACTCAGTAATTTGGGAGTATCAACTGTAATCACAGATTTTTGCTCATTAGTGATGTACAAATTGTTACATTCTTAATCATTCAGTTATGTAATTTTCCATGTTAAAGAAGAGTGAGCATTAACAAGTAGAAAAGCCTATTCCTGTATTTACGTGGAGAGCTGTCGTGCTAGTATATGAGGAAAAGATTGTCATTAGGTTCAGATGTTGCAGAAAAAGAACGTAGATTACTGAGGTAAAGTAGCAGGCCTTTCTTTTGCCATCGTTCTTGTAGAATAGGTCTGTATTGAACTGTTTTGGTCAAATCTATTACATCGCATTGAATGGTGAATGTTAGACAAAAGGTCTTTCTGTTTAGTGTTTTAATTAACCAACTTGTAGTTTTGTTTTATCTGAAGGAATTTCATTTCCGTTTAGCTCTTCTCTTTTCTACCTGTTCTGGCCTTAGTCTAATCCCAAGCTTTCCCAGCGCATGCAGTTCTCTGATTCCTTGTGCTGATGCCTGTGTACTCTTCTGACAGCTCAGTGTTCCTCCAGCCCCTGTCTTGTTTGCTTGTGGCTTAGGTTACTCTGGACTAACATTGCTCCAGGCACCATTTCCATAACTGCCTACAAAACAGGAAAAAGAGAAGAGCGGCTGGGTGATTCCAGCGTGGTGCTTCCGAATACTAATGTGTGTTTTCCATTGAGTGCAAATGTAACACTTCATAGTGTTTCTGAAGAAAAACTGGGATTCCTGAAATTGTGGCTGTGTCTGTTTTGTAACCAAATTATGTATAAAAAGGTTTAAATTGTAGATAAAAGGCATATTTAGGTCTCTTGCAGCAAGAGCTGGATGTGGTTCCTTATAACCTGGTATCATATCATATATGCTGTAGGGCTTTAGCCAAAGGATTAGCCAAATGTAAGACATTTCCGTCCCTTCTGTAGTAGCCAGCTGGCTAGTGTTATGCAAGTTCTCCAGAATAATTCCGGAGCGTGAACATCAAATTTAATTCTGTTGATCATTGTCATAAAGTTGGTGACTTCCATCTCTTTGACAGTTTTCCTTGCTCAAGATCAAGACACTTCTTCCATGGCTGGGTCATCACCAGAATGTGTGACTGAAAAAACTGAAGCGCTTTGTATTTTCCTCTTAAAAGCGTTCCATCACATTCTGTGTTTCAGATGAGTTTGGAGCTTTGGAAAGTGTGAAAGCTGCTAGTGAACTCTACTCTCCTCTCTCAGGAGAAGTGACTGAGATTAATGCTGCCCTTGCAGATAATCCAGGACTCGTCAATAAATCTTGTTACCAAGATGGTAAGATGTCATTTTTATCTTTCAATAATGAATACCACCTGGATTCTTGCTATCAGAAATGGCTCTGCAATTCCTAGTTCTTCCAGATTAATGGTGTGGAGGCTTAAATGGAATATATTGAACATAGTTCAAGCCCAATAAAATTTAACATGAAAGTATTATTGTAGTCTTGTCTTTGACAGCTGTTTTACAGTGTGTGCTTTTCAGACAGACTGTGGTTGAATTTAAATCTGTTTCGCTTGATCGCATTGCTCTTTTTTTGATCTTGTTAACAGCTCGTGATACTGAGAGGTCAGGCTCTTTTACTCTTTCTAGACAGTGTCTCCTTAATGCCACTGTCAGAGATAGTACTAAATTAGACAACTGGTCTGACTCAAAAGGCTGTTTCTTACAACAAGTTGGTTGGTTGTTCACTTTTTAAAGTATTGAAGCATTGTTTTGCCTGCACAAGAAATCCTGTTGATTCTGCCAATGTTACGGGGCTTGTATGCCTACTGGGAGTGCTTTTCTAAGGTAGTACCATGAAGGTATTAGCAACTGTTCTTTTTCATTTCCTAACTACAGGTTGGCTTATCAAGATGACTGTGGAAAACCTTTTTATGAACTGATGAATGAAGATGCCTATGAGAAATATATAAAATCCATTGAGGACTGAGCTGGAATAATGAAATAAATTCATACAAAATATTTCAGTGTAGTTTGTCGTCAATCAGTGAAGTACAGAATACCCAGTTTTGGAAACCTGAAAAATACCACTTGTGATCACATATGCAAGGCCATAAATAATTGCAGGGATAAAAATGTTTAACATCTGTATACCTGTGAGGGGTTTTTATTCTGTTGTCTGCTTTATGTAACTTCAGGATGTTATCTATAATATTTTGGGAAACAAAATTTATTAGCTAAAATACATACTTCCCAAGATTCATTTGACAATCAAATTTAGTAACAACAGCCTTAATATGGTAATTTCGTAGTAGGCACCTGACCGTTCTCATAACCTGGACCGCAGCTTGCCCTGAAACATTTTTCTGTGGCTTCCAAGATACTGAAAAGCAGTGTCTCCCTAACCTCCTAATATTTTTCCTGATTACAGTTGCAAAGATGATACCAAAAAAGGAGAAGCTGTATCAGCTACCTCTTGGCATTGATTTTTACTTCTTTACAAAATTTGTTAATCCTTTGTTTTCCTTATTTGTTTTACTATGTAATCGAATAGTTCTGCCTTTGAGGCAGAAGATATGGTCCTTGTCTTCTGATTTATATGCTTTCTTAGTATGCAAAACTCATGCAATGATAGCTTATCAGGGTTCTAGAGTGGATTGTTTAGGCTGTATTTTTCATCTAGTAAACACTGCCTATGTCACAAGTAATTAAGGAACTCTACATCTTGTGCCTAGCAATTGTGGTGATTTCAGAACAGTAGCCACTTGTGAAAATTGTATGATCAGTAATAGTTTGACATATAATGTATCCATGCGTGTCTGTCTTTACAGCAGTGTGCCTACTTGATCTTAATAGCATCACATGAATAAAACTAAAACTTTCACTTTGCAAGCCAGTAAACTAAAGCAGCTGATTCCATTAGACTTAATATTTAATGAATCCACAAACGTGCATTCAAAGTTGATGTGACATCTAAGGGTAAGGTTGAGTTGTACAGACCTCTACTTTAGGAAAACAGAATAGTGCAGCAGAGTTTTGATCTAAAACTTTTTCCACAATTTTAAAATAGTGATTAGAAGCTAAGTACAAAACTGGAATGAAAACTAAGTATCTATAAGTTGGTCTAAGAGGAAGCAGGGGAATGTTTAATCCATATAAGATGGCAAAGGCAAAATTCATATTCCTTTGGAAGTTCCTTTCAAAAGCGCAGCCCTTCTAAACGGCAGAAATACACTGCAGGTTATACAGAAACCTTTCTGATGTATAAAAATACAGGGCATTCTTTTATCGTCTGAAGGGATGTCAAAGTAATTGGTGGCTTTTTTTGAAATCCTGGGAGCTAATTTTTCCTACATGAGTTGCAGATAAAAGCCCTGCCAAGAGAGACTCCACTGTGTAAGATAGGAGTTAAACTGCGAAGTGACTAAGAGGAAAGAGAAGGTTTGATTGTTCCACAGGAGTCCAAACTTGGCAGTGGTTGATAAACAAAAGGCTCCAGTAAACCTAGTGTAAATGCTTTAAGAACTGTCAGTACTTATCCATTATTCACAGTATCATGCAGTATTTATTGTGACAACATTCAGAGCTCAGAGAGCTGGGAGCTTGATCCCAGCCTTTTACAGGCTCCCAGTGTCGGTTTGGATCTTTGACCTCCCTGTGCACTTTTTTTTTGAGGAAGTTTGTCTCAAACTAGAATGAGTGCAGGCAAATGGAGATAGAAATGCATGAAAATGTTTCAGTTGGATGCTGTTTCTTCCACCCTATTTTTTCCAACTTTACTAGAGAGTAATAGGCCCTTCATTCATTGCCATGTAATATAAGACTTGCTGATCTCCCTATACAGGTTAGTCCAGAGCATTGTAATGCATTTTTATACAAATTTTCCCTTAGAATGTTTGTATTCTTTCCTTTTGATCAATGAAATATGAAATATTAATTTCTGTAATCCCCTAAGGAATGTGGGGAATAGTAAAAACTGGCAAATCTGATCTCTTCCTCAAGCTTTGCCCTCATCTGTGTATTAGCAGTGTTTATAAGGTTACACATGAGTGTGGACAAATGACAACTTCCTAGAGAAACCATCTGAAACAGAATTCAGCCTTTCTTTCATGGTGTACAGCTGGAGAATGGATGTTCTTTTGCTGAAAGAGGAAGACCAGGAACCTCTCTATCCCTAGTTCTTTTAGGGTCTTAGATGACCTTAAAGTGATTTATTAAATTTCCCAATTCCTCTTAAAATGGGAACAATAATACTTGGGTGCTTTTCTTGTGTGGTTTATACTGAGAGCTCTGGTGTTCTGCAGTTATCTAGGCCAAAGGATGTCTATCAGAGCAAACGTGTTTATATTTTTCTACCATCCACTACCTGAATTATGCTTCCAAAAGAATGTATTCTTCCTTGTTTGATGCATGCTGCCCAAGCAGAGCTCCTGGCTTTCAAATAATCCCATAACTTTACTACGTTCAGCAGCAGGGAGCCTCGGGTAGATCACCATGAGCCAGGCTCTGCCAGAGCTGGAATGCAAAACTTGCCAACGGGAATCCGTCATGAATACCTTTCATCAAAACGAAAAGATGGAGTAATGTGTATTAGCTTTGGTCTATGACACAATTTAAAATGCTTTTGTATAAATCATAAGGGAAAACATCAAACTTGTTCATTAGTGTGTTCTACAAAAAATTAATAAATAAGATGATTTTTTACAAAATAACCACTTTATCTGTTATCTCTTAAATCTTGATCCTGAGCTTAAGAAGTTAGCACTCATAATTACTGGATATTAAATGTTATAGACTCAGTAGAGAGATTGGGTTTATGGCAAATTATGATTTCCATACTTCCACAACCAATAATTACGTGTCTCTGTCTCCTAGGGGTTAATTATATCATCACCTTTCTTATTGCCAACACTTCCTTTCTGTTCCACAAGTACCAACCCCTTTATCTCTCAAATTATCTAACTGAATAATATAAGCTAAACTTGGAACTACTTTTTTCAATCCATACTTAGTTTTCTATGATTTTTATCAACATCAGTCCTAAAAAGATTGCATACCTAAAATTTTGTCTGTTTTTCAACCAATGAAGTTCTGCCTCTCCCTGTGAATTTTGACTCATCACATATATAAACACAAATCATGTAATTGTTACTTCGCACCAGAGGGAAAAACATCAATGGCATAAAACTCAAAGAACAAAAAATATATAAATAAACACTTGGTGGTGTTTTGATGAGCATAAAATAAGGGCAATGTCAACTTCACTGTCATTAAATTAGCAGTAAGACAATTACCTAAGCGGCTCTGATGATTAGGTTAGAAGTGCAGCAGATCTCAGCTTCTAATGCTCCCCATAACTGGTGTCTCCAGACAGCTGATGCCCTGTGGATAAGGATCCTCTTTCCTTTTTCTTCATACTGACAGACTGGGAATTTACAATCTTCCTGTAGTAATGGCTCCCATCACAGAGTTTTAATATGCCAAACTGACACGTAAAGGACGTAAGATCTGCCTTCACGTCAGCCTAGTCATGCAAATAAACAGAACTGTACCAATAAATCAATCATCAGTCATGAACGATCCTCAGCTCCTCAACCCAGCACGTGAGGCTTTTCTGTTGTGACGTTGGGAGACATCACACGGCAGGAGGCAAAGGAAATTGCTCCACCTGCACTGCATATATTGGAGCAGAGAAAGGAAACCTAAGAACAGTGCCTAATTAGTTAATAACACGAGTTCACCAGTGGGTGGAATGCTGCAGGCTGTCAAACGGTGACATGTGCTGATTTAAGGAAGTGAAGTTACAAAAGAAATGATGGCGTCCTTTCACCAGGCGGTGGCGCTC
>NW_009618394.1:0-19209 GCF_000690535.1 Cariama cristata | reverse complement strand
TCTTTGCTAATATGCCCCACATGAACTGACGCTCTTGTTTTCACCCGTGTGTGTGGCAAATACATTGGAGTCATATCGTGCCCTGCATGGGGCCCATGGCCGCACGTTCGTGTCTATGTTGCCACGTGCCAAACAGGAATGTCCATTGCAAAGGTGATACCTGTGAATCAAGATGTGTGAAGCCCAACCTCATGTGAAGTGCTGTAATTGCCAGCTTGGACAAGCCATTAGCCTCACCAAAGACTGGAGGGAGGTAGGCCCTAAAATGACTTTGAAAAATGGTGTTTAGATTATAACTCAAATAGGTGCTTTAAAAAATGCCACTTTAAATCTACTTTGACTGAAGCTATTTCTAAATCTATATGAGATTCACGTAGGGCATAACCTCTACGCGTGGTTTTGTTTGTGCCAAGTTACCATCATGGACAAATGTTTGACCAAATAAACAGACGTGCTTTAAAAAATGCCACTTTAAATCTACCTTGACTGAAGCTATTTCTAAATCTACATGAGATTCACGTAGGGCATAACCTCTGTGCGTGGTTTTGTTTGTGCCATCATGGACAAATGTCTGACCAAATAAACAGACGTGTGTTATGGCCCAAAAGAAGCTCCCTTGGCACTGATTTGGAGTTTCACTGGGATATGTAGGAACTGGATGTGACATCGATGTCACCTCTGGATGTGACATCATGTCACCTGGGATAAACCGTCATGCAAAGCCGTTGGGAGTGCTGGGAGCAGGATGTGACATCATGTCACCTGGGATAAACCATCATGCAAAGCTGTTGGGAGTGCTGGGAGCAACCGGGGAGGCTGAAAGGGCTGTTGCTGAAAAGGCTGTTGTGTTGGATCCCACCCCATCTCCAGGGCAAGTGGGGCTGATGGGGCTATCGACTCCCTGTTCTGGGGTGACAGCAAGTCTGTGATGATGTGCTGAAGTCAGCCCAGGCCCTGATCTGTCCCCTTGCTGCAGGGCCACCCTGTCATCGTGGCTTTTTCTCCTGGCCCCAGAGGGAATACAACTACCTGACCATTGTCTGGGCTTATTCCTCGTAACTTTTTATTTCCACGATAGCCAAGGAGTTCCTTGCAGTTACTCTGCTCAAGTGCAACAAAATGGGATAAATCCCAGCAGTAAACAGGCTAGAAGGCAGTTTTCTTTCTTTCTTTCTTTCTTAATATTTTATTTATGGGGAAGAGACCACACGAATAATTGAAGATGCCTGTTTGCACCCACTGCAATCTGTGAGTGGTTTGAAATGTAAACATGTCAAGTCACAACTGGAGCTTGAGAAACACATGTGCTGAAGAGCCGCCGGCCGTTTGTCTGTCTGTCACACTTACCTTCCCAACCACCCCCTCCTCCTCTCACGCATGGGCAGCCCAGATGCAGGGCATTGCTATCCTGTGTGGTGCTGGTGCAAATTTCCATGGAAAATTTGATGTGGAGGAGAATGGAAACATACACGTGACATGAGATGAACTTATGGTGCATTTTAGACAGTAAAAAGCAAATGGTATTTCAGACTTTTTTTTTTTTCTTTTTTTTTCTTGTGTGACATACAAATTGAGATCAGCTGAGGCTCCAATAATAGTGCATTTAAAGAAACTGAAATGCTGTGCAGAAGTACACGATGGAAACAGCAGAAAAAAGGCCAACAGGGAGAAGGAAAGAGATGGAGGGACCTGGAGCATCGGAGGGAGATGTTGGACAGTCCTGCTTGTGTAGATCTGGTAAGGGGTAACAGGATACAGAAGTATTGCTTAGTAAGATGCTATAAAACCCAGAAATAACACAAAAATCCAGGATTCTTTAAGAAGCGGCAAGGTCTCCAAAGTCTTCTAAATCTAATTTTACTACGTACAGGTCAGACACTGAATGGAGGTCCTCATTCAGTGGAACACACATCCTCAACACAGTTCTTGAGCTGGTGTGATTTCTGGACAGAAGTGTAACCTCAGTAGAGAGGGTGTAGTGTAATGAATCAATTCCTATAGATATTAAAGAAAGATTAATGTTCAAAACTGCTGCCATCCAAAAACCTAAAGACCACATGGAAGACAGCATTTTATCCCCTCCAAGTCTAGGATTGGGTGGAGATAATGAGTTGTTATTTAGCTGTATGGGATTAAAAATGAAGAATTTGGGAAAATGTCAGAAGTATTTTCCGTTCCTGTGATGGGGAATTAAAATAACGAAGACACATCAGACCCTAAAAAAGTTATACAGGGGACTGTTCTGAATGTACAGAGGAAATTTTGGAGTCTCTGGGACAGACAGAAATATTCAAAGACAGTCACGATTGCTTTGTTCTCTTTGTAAAGAAGCGAAGTGAGTGAACAGGATTTTGTAGAAATTGCAGTTAAAGTCTACTGGGTTGAATCAAACTGAGAAATGTATCCTACCAACAGTTTCCAAAATGTACATTTATTTTAAAAAATGAGGTGGTAAGTGAGCAACGGTGCTATGTCATGAATAAAGTCGATGCAGGAAAAGAGGTCTGGTGTGGACTTCTCACCAACTTTGCACTGGTGTCACACGGTTGGCTACAGTGGACCCAGCCCTGATTAATTGCCCTCATCAGTCAGATCTTTTTTTTGAAAGCAGACTGATACTCCAAGGGCATGTCAGATGTGAGGTTCTTTGATTAGGGTCTTAGCTGAGCGCGGATCTATAATGTTTTGAGTTGCTGGGCTGTGCAGTGACAGCGAGTGTTAAGAATTGCCATGTGTACAGGTTCTGCCTCCCGTTCCTCTGTGCAACTAAAGGCCTCCCTCTGAAATGTGTGCATAGCTCCTGTCAAAATCGGTGGGAATTATGTGAAAGTACCGGAGGACGATGAGATCATAGTGCACTTTAGTTTTCATCACTTGTGAGAATTGTCTCGCTGCATTGTTCATTTGCTAAGGATTGGTTTCTGCAACCTAAAGCTTTTATATTAACAAAAATAATGCCTAAGATTTTTTTCTTGAGCTTTCCTGAATTAGGTCATGCATCACTTGTATCTAAATTTAGTCTGGGTATGGTTGCTCTAATATTTTCTCTTATTTCATATTCATCTCTTTTCTGTCTGCTGGCTTCATTTCAGGCAAAGAAAGTCAATATTTTCTCTGCAAGTTATTTCATTTTGTTGGTCTATGATATCATAGCAAATGTCAGCTGATCTTATGTAATATAGAGTTGAAGACAGACTGTTATCCTTCCTTTTACAAATAAACAGATCTAAATAACAGGTTCATGGTCTAATTAAGTATTTTTAGAGCTATTAAAGCAGTTAAAACAGTTCTCTGCTGACGAGAAAGTCCGTCTCTTTTCCTTGTGGTCTCTTGTTTCCCCGCCACTTGCATTTGATCTCTGTAACACTGACCGTTTTGCTGGTAACAAAAGTCATCATTCACTCATTACTTAGCAAGTCTGAGCACATTTCATGGTTGATAGCTGGATTGCCAGCATGATCCCAAATTAGCTGCTTTCTGCTTATTCTTGCTTAGCCTGTAGGGCCAAGGCAATACAAAACTCCACGCGTGGCAGGAAGCAGCGAACGATAGCCGCTGTGTTTCCTTACACCAAAGGGGTTAAGTCCTCCGCTTTTTTGAATAACAGATTTTCTGAATAACAGATAAGTCTGTTGTCAGCAGACAGAAGATCTGGTCCAGCAATAACAAGAACTCCATCATTTCTTCAGTCTGCGATTTGGACAGGAGCTGGATATCTCTGTTTGAGTTTACAACTGCAAAGTGGCCTTAAAATATCCGTGATACACATGCACAACAGCTTCTTGCCTGCGCAGGCAGTGGGGATTAGTGACTGCGTAGGAGGATTGGCGTTTACACTGCGTCGCTGTTCTCCTTGGTAGGATGCGGTTGCGGGGAGCAAGGGCAAGGCGATGGGAGCTGCTGGTCAGCCCCGACTGTCAGCACGCGTAGTTTTTTCTCTCCCAGCACAGTGGATTAACTTCTACTGTTGGCAAAAGGGCAACACGAATGTATTTTAAATTCTCTTCCTCCGCATAATCAAAAGGAAAGGAACATGACACGAAAGCTGCCGAACAAAGAGCAGACAAGCGCACCCACCCTTTCAACCTCCCCTTCAATCACTCGTACGACGGCTGGCTCTCAAGGCCTGTCTAGGTCATATTATGACTCCTTTATTAGTGTTTAAGGTCACTGGGAGACATGCAAGTGCATCCTATATCAGGAAGTGTAGTATGTCTCAAGAGTGAAATATTTGGCTGTTAGCAGGAGCCGCGGCTGCGACTCGGAAATCCCGGGAAGCGCCGGAGGGGCAGGCAGGCTCCAGGCGCCGCGTTGCCTCCCAGCAGATAGAGCCACCGGGAAGCGGAGCGGCTTTCCTGCCATTCTCCGCACGGGGTTGCCTTCCTCCCAGACTTTCCTACCAAGCGCCAACAGCTCCTTCGCTACTCCGTCCAGCTGGCTGCGAGCTGCAATTCAAAAGAAAAACCTTCCACTGAAGCAGGTACCCAGCACAAAAATGTGCTGCTGTCTGATCCGGTATTGTTGCTCCTGCAGGAAGACTGATTAGGAGCACGTAACGCGGGTGGGGAGGAGGTGGCTGCCAGCCTGCAGCCCTGTGTGAGCGGGCAGCAGATTTATTGGTGTATTTATCAGCACCGGGATGTGGGGAGACTTGGCGAGCGTGCAGAGACACGTTGCCCCACGGCACGCACCACAGCCCGGCGCCCACGGGCACCCGCTGCCCTCGGGAAGGGAAGAAAAACAAGAGATGCGGTGCTTGGACCCATCTCCCCACTTCTTTAAAGTCAAGGCTTGAGGCCTTTCTGGAGCCACCGGTCCTGCAACCAAGATTAGATCACAAGTGCGAAGATCCTTGAAATGCGTTGGGTGATGGAGAGCTTCACAGCTTCCTTAGCTGTACCCACATCCATTCTGTTGCTCTTTTGCTCTGACTTTAATGTCACTCAGGCATAAGCTACCCTCAGGATATACTCATTTTTTTATTCAGCATATCTAACAATAGCTAAATGAAGCTGCTGTTGGCAAAATTTGATGCAAATAGGGAAGTGGAAACAAGATCATTTTTCCTTATCTACATGATAAAGTTCAAAATATTTATGTTTTATCAGTATGTGCAAGGATAATATCCCCTTCTCTTTATTTTCCTCCTGTAAAAGAGACAGAGGCAGACAAGGGTGTGTAAGTGCCAACAAGAATTTTAACACTGAAATACTTGTCAGCTCTTTTAGCTCTGGTCTTGTTGCAGGGTGGAGGATCCCATCAAAACCACGTCCAACTGCAAATAAATACTAAAATACTTCCTTACAGCAGGAAGAGACTATCAAGAAATCATTGTTTCGATCTGATAGATTATGACGACAACATCTCTAAGCACACCCCCCCCCCGAATATTAAACACAAATAGATGGAGAGAGTATACTCCTGGTAGCACTGATGCCTACTGTAGCTACAGTTATTCCCACTGTTTTTGAGGAATTAGCAGCTTTTTTTTGTTTTTCCAAATTGGCCTCGGCCAAATGGTATATTTGTGTATGTGCATAAGTATATTTGTGTGTGTTTTTATATGTGTGTGTATGTGCATACGCAGCAAACACGTTTTACTGTTTCGTTTTTTAGATTCAATGGAATGGAGAGTCAGCCAAAAATAGGAGAACACAGCACGGAAAGCATTGAGGCTGATTTGAGTTTGCAAGGTCTCAGTTCAGAGCCATTTTCATTTTCCAAAAAGCTATTAGACTTTTAAAAGAGATATTTTCCTTGAAATTTCATTAAAAAACACACTTAAAACACAATTTCAAAAGAAACAAACCAATAACCATCTTAAAAAGAAGGCTTAGTAAGGGGAAAATTGGCAAATTATTTAAGTGTTAATAATACTTAGATTAAATGTCTAGGCTTAAAGGAAAAACTCTAATAACATCACCAATGTGAGGCCAATAGTCGTCTTCTAAAAATGCCAGGTTTTTTATGAAACATTTTTCTGTGCTTTGGTCAGCTGCAGATTAATTTCCTTTTTTTCTTTTTTTCTAGCACAATGAAAGGATGGGAAAGTCATGTTTTATAAATGCTCAAACCTCTGAGTTAAGGGTGTAATTTTAACTTCCTGGCTCTTAGTAAATTTTCACGCAACCAGAGATGTTTTATTAATACAGTTCATGTAGGTAAAGCGTGGGGTATATGCATACAAGAAAAAGCTTTTACTGGAGAGTCACCTTTCCCTGAAGTATTTTATCCTATCCAGAAAAAAAAAATAATTAAAAAATCCAGTGATCGGCTGTACTTATGGCACATACGCGTGTGCAGTAGCAATTACTGTGCCCTTCACACTCCTCTGTCCGATGGGACATCCACCTGCTGTCATGGGGCATCTCTGAGCAGCATCTTTGCTGCTGACATGGGACATGCACAACATGTCCCCTAAGCACCCTGGGCAGTCAGCTCACAGATGGAGATTCGCTTGCATGCTGATTTTGGCAGTCAGATCTGATTAGTAGGTCTAACTTTACACCAGCTGGTTTTGACAGGCTCATTTATTGCATTGTATTTAATGATTTGTGGTTGTACTGCAATAAAAACCATCTATGCCTCATATCGCTGCCTTTAGAAGATCATCTGTCATTAACATTATTGATAGCACCCGGAGGGTCAGCTGGAGACTTTTTTGGAAATGTCAATCTCAACAGGTCTCACGTGTGATTTTCCCTGCTGTTTCCTCGTCTCTGCCTGCAAGGATGTCTCTCCCACCCTGGAGAAGGCAGCGGCAATAAATGAGGAGATGATGGCGATGGGGTGAGGGTTGTCTCCTTTCCTCTTCCAGGGAGGAATGCTGTTCTCCAGCGTAGACCGTGCAAGCCTTCGCAGGCCTGGAGAAGCTGCGAAGGGTTGTGTGCAATCTGTTTTTCTCACGCAGATCTGAGATCAACAGCGTGACAAACCTGGCTGTGTCAGGCATACATGGCAGGCTCAGAGCATTAATAAGCATGTTTCTTAGCTGTCACTGTAAGACAAGTCTCTGCTCTCTGAATCTGTTCAAAGATATTTACTGCTTGGATTAAAAAAAAAAAAAGGAACTGTTGGACAGATGAATTTAATTAAAGGTTTCTCTTTGCTAATCAAAATTTCATATTTCCCTCCACATAGGCTATTATAGGTTGCATGATGACTAACCTAAACATTATCACATGATATGCTGTCATTTTTCATAAATAATATAAGGATTGCTGTAATCCTGCATAAACCCAACTTTGAATGTTGAGAAATATTATGCAAGTGTCCAACATGAAAAGAATCATGTTTCTTATTCCACCGCTCTGGCCAAATACCATGTTGTCTTTACTGGAAAACTGGTGTTCATCAAATGAGTTTAAAGCTGAGAGTGGGAGAGGGTGGGACATTGCATTCTTGAGAAATGACATTATAAGTAATACGGTACTGCTTTGTCTTTGTGCCGTTAGCAAATCTGGGATATTATAGAGCAAACAGGGACAGCACGCCATACCGTGCTTGCGCTCCAGCTTGGCTTTTTTCTTTGAACACATAGACTCCATAAGGTGATCGGCGCTCACCGGGGCTTCCCATTCCCTTCTGCTTCATTCTCTTAAACTTAAAGCTCTAGATCAAGAAATATCAAACTTTCTCAATCTTTCAGCCCATAATCAAAAAGAAAAAGGGAGGGGGAGGAAAAAAAGTCTAGCACGGCTTTGCTTTTATTTCTGTACAAAAAAAATTAGAGAGGAAGGACAGGACTTAAGAAGAGGACAAGAGGTTGACTTTGAGAGGCTGTACTGCAGAAGTGTTGAGGTATAACCATCTTTTCTGCATGTTAGTGGCTTTCTGGAGGCTACAGGTCCTCAGATCATGAGCACTGAAGAACTGTTTTAAAGGTGCCATTTTTAATCTGGGACTCTTTCTTTACATAGTGTTTTACCAATTGAAATAGGGGTAGGATTTTTTTTTTTAAGATGAGATCAGGACTTTGTGCTTTAACTGATGTAACGGACAGTATTGTAATGTGTGCTCACTGTTTAAGATGTAAAAAAATAACTTTCACTAAGCAGGCTTGGAGCTCTGCAGTATGAGCCCATGGTGCACTGTGCCTGCTTCGGGGGTTTTGATGAATTACATCCATCTCACGCGGAGGAGCTGCTGATGTGTGCTCTCATATGCAGGAACTGGGTGGAAGCTGTTTAGCTGGAAGATGCTAACGACCTCTTTTATCAAAGGACACAAAATGCAAAACAGCAAGTGTTTTATTGATTTCTTATATGTACTTCTTGTTTTATTAATTTCTTGTGTGGATTTCTGTGGGTCCCTGGAAACTGGAATGTTGTCAGAAATCCTTGAAATTATCGGGATGTAACAATAAATCATAATAATGAAGGGTTTTTTTTAGAAGTTAAAATCCCTTTCTTGTGGGAGCATTTTCTGAATGACCCAGCAAGACGTGGAAGCTTGCAACTGTAAAAAATGTGACTTGGCTGCAACAAGTCCAAAGGTTATGCAAGGCTCTTTTCTCCTTACCATGTTTTTCCTCTTGCCATTTCTCTCTCTTCTCCTCCCTTTCCATTTCACCTTCCCTCTCCATCCCTGTTTCTCCCACCACTGCACAGCTTTTGGGAAGGAAGGCGATAGACAGCTCTGTCCCCTGCCTTTGTAGGCACAGGGGACAGCAACAAGAAGGAACTTCTTGCTGCTCATCAAGAGTCTTTAACACGCTGCTGTCCTGCTGCACCATCACCTCAAAACCTGGGAGATCATGGGAGCACTCCAGATGACACAAAACCAGCTGTTAAGCATGACCGTAACAAAGAGGAAAAAAGATTAAACAGTTTTACTCTTTCTTCTCTTCTTCACAGTGAGTAGGGGAATGGAGTAGGTTAGTTGGAGACAGAGACTTGGTAAAGGAGAATCAAAGTGCTCTCCACCCAGTGCTGGCTGGCAAAGGATGCAGAGGGAGGGACGCGTGCATGGCACAGTGCTGGCCCCAGCCCCAACATTTTTCTTGATAGCTTTGTAAATATTGTTGACATTTGAGGTAGGTTTGAATAAGCTTGAATAGCTCCAAGATCAGAGTACAGAGCTTTTGTGTTTATAGGGGAAAGTCCTGGTCAGGTTCTAGCAACACTGAGCAGAAGAGAGCGGAGAGATATGTTTGGGAGGGATCGCTGAAAGAACTTGGAAGTGGGAAGGGCATTTGCCTGCAAATTTTCCTTTATCTTTCTAAACATGCAATACAGAGATATTAATGAGAAGACAGAGGCTGTGTTTTCTATTCCCTGAGAAGCACAAGGTAGACTACTTCTATTCATCGAAGTACTTGTTAGGTTCATGTAAGCCAGTGAAAGCCTAAATCTTGACTAATAAATATCTGATAATGAACACTGCCCCAAAACGCTCTCCTGATGAATCTCAAAAGCTCAGGCTAGCTTTCCTACACTGATACAGCCTACCTTTCAAAAAGGTCTTGGAGTCCTTTGCTGAACCTAAAACCTGGTATCTAAACTTTCACTGAAAAAGTTTTTCTGTGGAGCTGTGCCCCGGTCAGCCCCAAGCCTCTACTGATGGGGGTGGATATTCCATCCCAGGTGTAAGACTTTGCACTTGCTTTTCTTGAACTTCATTAGGTTCCTGTCAGCCCATCAGCCAGATTGTTAATGGCAATCTTCAGCTGTAGACCCCAGCTGGCCACCAGCTGGGCTTTGCACTCCTGATCACGACTTTGAGCCTGGCAGTCCTGACAATTTTTCACCCACCTCATTGTCCACTTGCACAGCACATATCTCACCAATTCAGTGATAAGGAAACTATGGGAGACTGTGTCAAGAGCCTAGCTAAAGTCAATGACACTCACTGCCCTCCTCTTGTCTGCAGGGTGTCATCACAGAAAGCAGTGAGATGGGCCAGGCATAATTTGCCCTTGGCAAACCCATGTTTGCTGCTCCCAATCCCCTTCTTATCCTTCATCTGTTTGGAAATGGTTTCTAAAACAATCTGCTCCATCGCCTTCCCAGGGGCTGGGGCGAGGCTGACCAGCCTGCAATTCCCTGCATCCTGCTTCTTGCTCTTCTTGACCATGGGTGTGACATTGCCTTTTTCTAGTCCTGAGGAGCCTCCCGCAAGTGCCATGACGTTCTAAAAATTGTGTAGACTGCTCTCACAACCACATTAGCCGGTTCCTCCGGCACCCTTGGATGCATCCCAGCTGGTCCCAAGGTCTTGTGCATGTCCAAGTGGTTAAGTGAGCCCTAACTTTGTGCTTGTGTCCTGTGGGTACAGCATCACTCCCACAGACTCTGCCAGAAGACTCAGGGACCTGTGAGGCCTGGGGACAAGTGAAAACGGAGGCAAAAAAGTCATAGAAAGGCACTTTTCCCTTGCCACTAGGTTCCCAACCCCACTGAGCAGTGGGCCCACACTCTCCTTAGCCTTCCTCTGGCTGCCAAGGTACTTACGGAGGAAACCTTTCCCATTGTCCTTCACCCCCCTTGCTAGCTTCAACTCCAGCTGAGCTTTGGCTTTCCTGACTCCATCCCTACATGCACAGCCAATGTCTCTGTATCCTCCCAGTTGGCCTGTCCCTTCTCCTCTCTCTGTCCACTTCATTTTTGTGCTCAGGCTCGGTCAGGATCACCATATTCATCCATGATGGCCTTCTGTCATGCTTACTCAACTCTCTGTACAATGCCTCAGACCGTTCTTGTGCCCTGAGGAGCCTGCCCTCGATGATGTTGAATACCATTTAGCTGGGCCCGAAGCTCCAGCATTGCACCTTAACCTGAGGGCATGTCCCCAGCAGCCACGGCACCTGTGGGCAGCCTCATCTCTCTATGCCGATTTTCTAAAGCATTTCAAAGCCAATGGAAGGTTTGGGGCTATTTTTTGAGGTGTAAAGTGAGCTTCACCCAGGAAAAATTTAAAGCTCTACTTTATAAAGCCTCTGACACAACAGAAGAATTTGCATAAAGAGAAAAAATAGTTTGTGAGACAAAAATACATTTCTTTGGAGTCAAATCAGAGAGTCTGTATTAAAGTTCCCCAAAATCTAAAGGCCATCATACATGTTGCCATTTCTTTGCCCGAAACGTATTTCTGTTCTGCCCTCTTTTACACACACGACAGCACGTATATTAAAGGAGAAGAGATGGCTTTTCCCACCTTCCCAAAGCTAATCGAAAAAGACACTTCCTTGTAGATTCTTGTCCCTTCGGGGAGAAGATGAGAAAATAAGCAGCCCAGGAAGACTGACCTACACTCACCACATTAAATGCACAATTCCAAGGTGTAGATATTGCAATAATGATTGTGCAATGAGAACCTGCGTGCAGTGGCATAAAACATCATGCTCCATCTTTATGGATGGGATATCCTACCAGTGCCTTCTCAAAGAAGCACACTGGAGCAGACATGGCTTTCATCTTAAATTCTAAAGTTCCTATGCCTTTTCCTCTTGAAGAGAGCCTTAAAAAAGCATGAGGGTGAAGCATGGAAAGTCTTAAGAGCCTTTGTAGGAAGGTACGTAAAATGCATCAGGGAAGAGCCTGAAAGCTAGTAACAAGACAGCATGTTTGCAGGTGGTTAGATTTTCAGTGAAGGTTTCCACAACTACTTGTCTTCAAAGTAACCTTGGTGCTAGAAAGCTCCATTTTTTTTTTTTGGATTACGCAAAATATGATGCATGATGCCAGAGCCACCGTTAGGACTGAAAAATTAGGACAAATGACTGGGGTGCCCAAACATGCCAAGGTAGGAAGCTAAGTTAGAAAGCACTGCAAGTCGTCCAGTGTTGGATGGGATGAGAGAAGGATCCGCCTCATGGCCCCTGTCTGATGGTTGCCCTGGCTCGGTGGGAACCATGGTAGTAGGTGTCAGTCTATAATAAGACCCATCGTAAAAGAGCATATGTGATTAACAGGCAAAAGACCCAGCACATCTGTAAACTGACAACATGGAGGATTTGTGTAGATACAGGTGTAGACAGCGAAGCCTGCTCTGATGCAGGAAGGCTAGTTTATGTAGAGTATGTAGAGCATTATTGACCGGGACTTAGGAGAACCTTCCTCTTGTTAAAACTGTACTTTACTTTCCACATGTGGTCTGTGGTCTCCGCGGACAAAACTGCATCTATGAAGATATGTACCTTGCAACTACATGCCAGAAACCCTCGTATGATGCCGGATAAAAAACTGTATGCCAACACAGAAGTATAGGAGTATAAAAATATTTAAAAGTAAATCTAGTTTGTATACATATAAGGCAAACCTGTGAACAAAACAAGGTACTATCTGAGAATAAATAACTTTTAAGCCTGGGAGTATTTTCTTGCCTCATCTAATCTCATATGATCTTAAACATATTGACTTTTATTTAATTCCTGATACTAAACATAGGTATTAGAGTCAATTTTGTAATGAAAATCTAAACTAAGTATCAAAAGTAGAAGGTTATAACCACTTTTGACAGCTACTAGTGAATAGAAACAATAAATGGATCAATAGGTGAAATGTTCTGGTTTAGTTTACAAACTTCATTTTCTTTCAGTCTACAGTAGGACTGAATAAAACTATTTTGGCTGCAGTGTCCTCCTGAAGTCCCTCCCAGCTACCCGTGTGCAGGGGTCTTGGAGGGGACTTTGGAGCACTTTTACAATACTGTTGGGTCACTGTAGCGTATCAGTAGTCAAACAAGTTCTCCTCACTTCAGCTTTCCCATCCAGGCTGGAACAGAATAGTTTTGAGCAAAAAGATTTCCAAAAGATTTTCTAATACCTAACCAGTGTTCTGTGCAGTAAAATTTATGTAATAAAATTTATGTTTTTCTGGGAAATAATAATTAACTTTTGGAATAATAAATATATTAAGGAAATCTGGGATTCCTTCTTAATAAATAGATGTTTCAAAAGAAGCGAAGATCGAGTCCTATATTCGAGACATGAGGGACATCATCTCTTTATTGGAAAACTTCATTAGATGCTTGGGGTTAATAGTTAATACTATTAATTCTTGCAAGTTGAGCATTGTTTCATGATAGGAGATCAAGACAGACAACTGCAGAAGGAAGGGGATGCCAGACCTTCAAACAGTTAGAATTTTAGACTCAGTTTCTCAGGGTCTCAAGTTGGCAGCAGGGCAATATGTGTAGTATTGTCACTAACAAGAAAGGCTGCTATCTCACTACTTGACGATCTAGGGGCATGTAATGAGTGTACCTCTTGGCTGTACATTACCATGATAGACTCTTGGTTTGTCACCTGAGTTGTTTAAATGAAGATGGGTTGGTTTTCCAATAGAATTGCCAGAAGTGAGGGACATCCTGGTGAAAGAGATGAAATTTTGATGTTAATCACAAACAGTAAATTCCCATCTTAAAAATAATTTAAAACAGAAAGCTACAGGAAGCTAAAATGAATAGTACAGAACTAGGTATCAACCCTCACAGGGTAATCTGCTTGCTTACTCTGTGATAGTCATAAATACAGTTTAAAATGCATTTTATTTATTTCTACAGTGGATGTTTGCAGCTTCTGCAGTTGGTAAATTTCTAAACAACGTGGCGTAACTACTTAATTAAGACTGTAGATGTGGTTTTGACTGCTTTATATTTGGGATAAATTCTGCTATTCAAGTCATGGAGACAGCAAAAAAATTTTTGGTTTTTGTTTCGTTTTGTTTTGTTTTGGGGACATTGTTTTCTCCAAAGTGCCTGTATAGAGATTTACATGAATAGGAATGCAGCAGAGATTTTTAAAGAAACTCTGGAAAAAAAATAAGTAGAGCAATATATAAATTGCATTACAAATATTTGCAATTCTGTAGAGGACTTAGGTATTAAGATGCAAGTGAATCAGATAATGAGGATATTTATGCAAAAATGCAGTCAAATCGCCACTTCTCTTTTGCATCTGTTTATGCTAATACAACTTTAGTGAACTGTTTCCTTAAAATACTGGGGATATCCTGCAGGAGAGAATCAGTTCCAGAAAGCACCACATTAAAAGGTTATCTCTCTCTAACTTACTTACCATAGAAAATATCTGTGACCGTTCGTATTTTACATCTCCATGCAAACTTAAAATTCAATGCAAAGATAAAGCTCTAAGAATTCTGGGATATAAAACCTGTTGCACATTATGCCAAAAATAATAACAGTGGAAGTAACTAAACCAGTACATCCTCTGAGGCGGACCCAGATTTAGTACAAAGAAAAGCTGCACCGTGATTGTATCAGAATTTGTTCTCCTCCCTGGAGCCAATAATGGGGCTGCCAAGAACTAACACTGTTCAAATTTCTGTCCTTCAATTTATAGTGGATGTCTTTGAAGTATTACCTCCAGTGTCACAAAATGAAAGAAATTTTCTCTGCAAGAGAGATAAAAGAGATACATCTTCTGGCAAAGACCTGGAAGTAGGTACTCAAGGGTCTACAGGGCCCTAATCTTTTCCCCTCTAAGGCAAACTAATTTCAGAAATATACTATCAAGCTTCCAGCAGATCATATGAACTCTCTAGGGCACATTTGCGTAGTAGATCAGGAACATTAGTTGCATAAAATTGATTAACAGAGCTGTGCAATCAGAAACATAGAGAAAGCCTATGGTGAAGGTCCTGCAAGAAGTAACTTGTTATTAACCCATTTGAAAATGCTATACTAGCACATAAATAATTTGGAAAGCATCTATTTCTGTGAGAGAAATGGATGTCTCTGGTAAACTCCAGCAAAGAAGTCTCAGAGTTATCCTGCTAGAGGTTAACTTTCCTATTCTCCTCCAGCTGCACAACAAGAGGGCAGGGTGACTGGGACTGTATTGCTAAACAGTTCTGCTCCTGTCCGGATTTAGGGACAGGATGCTGAAGGCTCCTCTGAATGTAAGGTTCAGTAATATGTTACTGGCCTAGATTACCAAAAATCTAGCACCAAAAAGAAATCAGGATAGTGGCGAAATACAGCTTATCAACAGCTTAGTAAATGTTGTGGGCAACATGTCGTGGACCATCTCAGAGGAGCTCTTACTGTAGGATGCTGAAGTTGCTGTATCGTGTGGTATGAGCCATGTAATATGTCTCTGCATTTGAACAAGGTTTTGCAAATTAAACACTGAACAGATGAGAGCCTATAATATAATTGCCAAGGTCTGTGAACATGGATTCCATCACAAAATGGCACACGCTGCTGTGACGGCTGTCATCTCCTGCTTGAACCTGTCAGAGGCACTGTAGGAGCAGACAAAAAACCTTGTATAGACTGAGTTGGATTGCTGAAGAGGTAGATGGCAAACATGAAGGCAGGATGCTTTGCAGAAACTTTAGTGCTTCCCTAAGCCTAGAGGTTCCAGCTTCAGAAGTAATTTAGAGCAGCCCAAGAATCAATCTGAGCTGACTGGAATGATAACATAAAGATCATGGTCTTGGTTGAGGGTTGGCCAAAGGTGTCTACACTCTAGGCAAAAACTCAATTACCATTAACATGCAGTTTCCATCCCTCCCAGCTCACCCCCTCCTCTTCTTTCCCATGCAGAAAGACAACTAAGGCACCTGTGTAGTTCGTACTTATAATAGAGACATCTTCACTTGCTCTTTTTTCTTTATCCCCACCTCATTTCTTTTAGCTAAGAGTTAGTTTCTTTGTCTGTTCTCCATAACTTCACTCACTGTGACTTTGCGTCATTGCAGCTGGGAGAGCTTTGTATTTTGCTAGGAGTGGAATTGCCTCAAGATAATATACTGGTAACTGGTATTTCCTTCCAGGAGTGGGATTCAGACTTCGACTGTTGTTTGGTTATATGAAACCAATGATGATGAGTGAAGTCAGACCGGTTTCTAATTTTCTGCTGGATTTCATTCATATTTCAAAGAGGTTTAAGAACAATAGGTATTATGTTGTCTGTTGCCAGACGTACTGCCAAATGTTCTGAGTCCTCTGCAGCTTGTGCCTTTGAAAGAAAACATCTTTCTCAACTGATAACCACTTCCGATACGCAAAGGGGAACAGCACTGAATATAAAATTAGAGAGTTTCTTCATTTGCATAAAGGTAAGGATCGTGTTGTCATTTTGATTTATATGCAGATTGAATACTTTGCTGTATTTTCTTTTCCTAAACCAAAACGAAGCATTGTTCCTCCAAGGAATGCCAATAACTTGGTCATTCTGTGCAACATCTACATCTCATTTGCCTGTGGTCCAGCTTAAAAGCATGTGACGACTTTGAAATACTCAGTAGATAAAGATTTATAGGATGATTTTACACTCCTGAGAAAACTGGGACAAGAGAATATAAGTAAACATAGAAATATGGAAAATACTCCTATTTTGACAGCTGTACTGAACATTTTTGTAGTGAAAAATCAGGTGACTAAAGATGTCAGAGAACTAATAAATTTGCTTACAGGGACCAGAAATATGTAGTCTCACGAATCTCTCCAGGAGGAGGATGGCTACGCTAAGGGGGTCGGTCTCTTTTCCCAAGTAACAAGCGATAGGACAAGAGGAAATGGCCTCAAGTTGTGCCAGCGAAGGTTTAGATTGGATATTAGGAGAAATTTCTTCACTGAAAGGGTTGTCAAGCATTGGAACAGGCTGCCAAAGGAAGTGGTTGAGTCACCATCCCTGGAGGTATTTAAAAGATGTGTAGACATGGTGCTTAGGGACATGGTTTAGTAGTGGGCTTGGCAATGTTAGGTTTATGTTTGAACTCGATGATCTTAAAGGTCCTTTCCAACCTAAATGATTCTATGATTCTATGAGAATAATCTTGAGTTAGAAAAATTCTTACACAATGGGAAATAAATTCATATGTAACACATGGCAAATTTCTATTATTAAACTGAAAACAAAGTCTTACATTTACGTTAGTAAATTCAAAAATACCTAGTAGAAAGTGGTATAAAATGTTACAGCAGCTGCTTTTAGATAGGAGAATATGTTACACTGAATATAACAGGAAACAAGAAAAGAATTTGTTATTGCCTCTTATATTCTTAGGTTTGTAGTTTTTCTGTAGAAGTGAAAAATAAGACAAATACCTCCTAGAATGGCTAATTTGGAGACCATATGCTCCCTGGAGTCTCAGTGGAAAGTGTTCACAGACAGACTGTATGCCATCACTGCATCATTTGAGATGACTTAACAAAATAATCTAATATAAAAACAAAAGGAACAACAGCTTCTTTTCAAATGGAAGAGGAGCACAGACTAGACGGACACATGAGGAGCAGTGTTGCTGGCTCTACTGGTTGTCATCTACACTTCACCATGTATCTTGCAAATTGTGGGTTATAACTATTGCTATCTAAGCGGTAGTAGAGAAATGGAAGTGTGAAAGAAGATGTAATGATTTACAATTACTCTAAAGAATAGGATTATAGGCATGAAGTTTATATGTTACCAGATATAAAAAGAATGTGAAATGCTGTTTCCTGCAACAGGCCATTTTAAGAACAAACATTACAAGGGTCATAAATTCAAAGGCTTCCAGACACAAATTTGTTAAAATGTTTATTTTAGGGAGGAACCAAAATCAAACCACTAAGAGAAATCCAAGTCTCCTCACGTTGCAGTGAGTGGCTACGCAGCGTGCTTCGGATTTGGGGTCAAGTTTTCACAGCAGTGATTTAGGAGCCCAAATCCCACGAACATTCCCTGTGGCCACTCTTAGGTTAGAATTGACTTCCCTTCTTTCAGAGATGGCAGGACAGACGATGTGGCCACTTTTTGGCTGCTCCCAGCCAGCTCCGTTAACCTGAATTGGTTTAGGCTGATGGCAGCTGAGGCAGGCTGGGTGCAGGTGGGGAGATCCCTGGGGGCAATAACCTCTCCGGAGTTATCGTCCCATGAATTCCCAGAGCTTCTGAAGGGACAGCTAGAGATGGACAAGCAAGCAACAGAAAATCTTAAACATCTTAGAGAAGTGAGAGAAATAGTTAGACAGAAATGTTAGATAAATTTTAATTTTGTGTGTGTGTTGTTTCATTTTCTTTTTTTTAAGGAAAGATTTCTGATTACTCAGATGTAGTTGGAGAGGGCTGGAGAATTTACCTCTGGATATTTATTTCATAGTAAGCCATGATAATATTAATGTGTTAGAGTAAGATATAATTTTGTATCTATTATTTCACTCCCTTTGTGTAAACCATGCAATTCTTCAAGAAATGTCACTGTTGAAACCAAGGGTTACACCCACACCAGTAAATAAAATGGACCAGAGGCTGCTTTCTGCCCTTAGAAGTGCGTGCCATGGCATAGCTTTTGTCTGAACAGCCAAACCCTTCCTTACTGCCTTGTGGGAAGACTCATAGAATCATAGAATCATTTAGGTTGGAAAAGACCTTTAAGACCAACTGTTAACCAAACACTGCCAAGTCCACCACTAAACCATAAACCACCACATCTCCAGTTCTTTTAAATACCTCCAGGGATGGTGACTCCACCACTTCCCTGGGCAGCCTGTTCCACTGCTTGACAACCCTTTCGGTGAAGAAATTTTTCCTAATACCCAATCTGAACCTCCCACGGTTCAACTTGAGGCCATCTCCTCTTGTCCCTGCCTGTGCCGTTCCCAGGCTGTCCCTGGGACCAGCAGATGACCACTTCCATGGGCACAGATGTTCAGTGCCAGGGAGCACAGGTCCCACGTGCCAGCCTCTCTCTCCGTCTTCAGTGTCCTGGGCAGCTCCAGCATCTCTGCGTGTCTATGGGCAGGCAACCGAGGGGAAGCTCTCATGAGGGTCTTCTTCCCTCTAAGGTTCCTTCACAGGAAGGGGAGACAGAAGGGTACCCAGCGTGGGTAGGGCAGGTTAGGGGCCCTGCGCTCTCCTCCTCTCTCTAGGAGATGTAAACCACACCGCATGGTAGTTAAATTGCTAAAGCTAGCTGGGGAGATGGGAGTTTTCCTAAGTACTCCTCCTCTTCTGCTTAAATGGGTCAAAAATAATGTCATTTTATAGAACGGTTTGAAGGGGATTGTGTTTGGGCAGCAGCTTTGACTGGACACTGGCACAGCGTGTATGTTTTTTTAATCTGAAACAAGTTTTTGTGGTGGAATAGTGCCACCATTCACACCAAGTGAGGCTTTAGGATTGAATGTGATAACATTAAGGAACAGCGATGAATTAGTTCGCTCCGCATTGGGTTGCAAACGAACATCAGATACTGTACAACAGTTTCCTCTTTGTTTGGTCTAAGTGGTATTCTTACACAAATCTTGGGGCTTGAGTCAG
>NW_009618393.1:1015-1649 GCF_000690535.1 Cariama cristata | reverse complement strand
AGCCCTGTGTTTAGATTTGATTAAAAGAGATAATTTTTTTTTGTTCTTTTTTTGTACTCTACATAATTAAGCTTTAGAGCTTGTAGCCACAGGAGTTGAAAATATAAAAATGGGAATAAGATTTTTAAAGGGATGATGAGCACATCCAGGCTTATGAGGGGGAATTAAAACCCAAGAATGTTAAAGATGGTGCTATAAAAATCACATCCCGCAAGCCATAAAGCAGCTGTGAATTCATGGGATGAGGGTGCCCCACCATTGACTTGCTCCTGCAGGCATTGCACCTCCTCCTGCCGTGCTGCTTCCTCCTGGGCAAGCATTTCACTTGTGGGTTTTTGGGCTGAGGTTGCAGGATGTGTTGCTGGGAATGTGTCGCTGGGAATGTGTTGCTTGACCTCCAGGTTTGGGACGGATGCCCAGCACCCTTGCTGAGGACCTTTGTACGCCCTCCTGATGTTTGCTGGTGGAGCAAAGTTCCTGAGCATCGCTCATGCAACAAGGGGACTTTGGTAAGAGGGCTGTGATGAAATATCTCTGTATAAAGTGCAGATGGGGGGCAGGGGGGGGGCCCAGTGGTGTGATGCTCTGCGGTGACTGGAAGTGCCCGAAGTGCCACTGGCTCCCCCCAGCGCGG
>NW_009618393.1:0-999 GCF_000690535.1 Cariama cristata | reverse complement strand
AGCCGGGGCTGCCTGGGGCGGTGTGCTCCTTGGAGAGGCTGGAAATGTGAGATACCACCATGTGTGGTACTGCAGGACAGTGTCTAGAGCGTACAGATGGCTTTGAGCCGTGTAAGGGCAGAGAGAGCCAGCGCAATGAGGGTGGTGGGCACCGGTGATGGGGTCAGTGTGGTGGGGCAAAACACGTCTCTGGCTTAAGTCAAAACATGGAGTGTTTAAGAAAGGCTTGTGCCAGCTCTCACCCCTTTCTCGTCTCCTCTGAAGCTTGGAGCTAGGCCATGGCTCAGATTTTGGGAGGTGGATTATGGTCCAGAGGGATGCTGTGGCCCCACACGTGCTTCTCTGGATACCACACTCCAAGTGGTGCATGCCCACCTCATCCATCTGGTTATTGCAATGGGAAGTTTGTGTTTCCTTCAGGTGAGCTTTCTGGGGGGACTCTCCAGGGATTGAGGGGCCTGGGGCCCCCACATGTGCTGAATGGAGGGTACAGTGGAGGACACTGCCCTTCTCTAAGGAACCATAAATGAAACCCACTGCGTTGGTCAACTGCTTGGCCAAGCACGGCGAGACTGGGATGAGGAGTGCTGACATGGGCAACCCTTTGTCCCCATCCCAAACCCATCTCTATCTCTCGGCTCCTCTGTGCACAGGGGAGAGCCCCTGGGCTTGTCTGAAGGGTCTTCCATGGCATTGAATGAAAAAGGTCATTTAATCCACAGAGTTGAGTCTGTCAGGCTTCAGGCTTGGCTTTTAGCTGTGCTGGTGGCCGAGGCCAAGGTGGAGGATCCCCACGCTCATAGCTTCCTTCCCCCCCGAATCAGAGCAAGAAAGAGAAGTTGAGAAGCTGCCACAAAGCAAATTCCCCTGGTTTGTCTCTCTGAAATTAAATTTAGAAAATACTGAAGCGGTCTGGCGGAAGAGCTTCTTTCGGGCTTTCTCATCCTGCCTGGCTACATGTCAAACATGAAAACTTAAGATGAGGAGGTCTAAATAAAG
>NW_009618392.1:64300-67550 GCF_000690535.1 Cariama cristata | reverse complement strand
CCCGACCATTCTGTGATTCTGTGATTTCTCTGTCAGGGGGAAGAAACTTTCCAGGGCAGTGGCGATGCCCGAGAGCCATGAGGAGGAGAGGACCTGCCCCCAGCCCACGGGGTGCCCCATTGCCCTGTGTCCCTCCAGGCTGGATACTGGAGCTTGTGGCAGGGGAGGAGAGGGGACACAAAGCAATGTTTAAAAAAAATGGAGAGTAGGGTGGCCCCAGTTGCCAAAATGTCTTCATCTAGCTCCGGACCCCAGCAGAAATAGGGTGTATTGTTCAAGCACAGCAAATAATGGGATGGCAGCAAATATGAGACTAATTGCATGCTTCTTGTGTGATTTGTGTTTTGGCTCCGGGTTTTGGTGTTGTTTTTGTTGGGTTTTTTTTTGTAGGGTTGTATGTCCAGTTGGGAAGGCACAATCCTAGTGGATATAAAATATGAGGGGGTAAGGAATGAGAACAGGGGAGAAATGGGTGAGGAGAAAAGCAGAGAGTGAATCCTAGGTGAAGTGATCACAAGCATTTTACATAGATTTGAAACAAAGAGCTGGTCAACCCAGGCCAGAGAAAAGCCAGCCTGTACTGTGGAAAATTTTGAGTGCACCGTATCAGACTTTAGCCTCACCCTGACCAAAATATTCCACATCCATATCAAGTAGATAATAATGAAAGTTCCTATAAAAGTTCACACACAGTAACAGCTTGGAAAATACAGTGATGTGAATCGTAAAAGTGTAAAAGTAGAACACTGACAGGTATTCACTTGTTTTATCTTGGAAAAAAAAATAAAGTGTTGCATTGATTTTACTATAATTGGAACTTGACTCAAACCCAAAGGTTGGATCACAAAACTTGCCTCCCCGGCGAGTGAGCAGCAATTTGTTGCGAATGGCCATCCACTTGTGACTTACCATGAAATACCTTATTTTCCCTTTTTCTGATAAAAGTACAGTTTTTAAACTGCCATAAAGTTAGGTGAATAGAAACTTTTCTACCAGATACAGGATGTTGAACATTGGACATACTACTCATGGCCATCTCTCTTGGGCATATGCCTTTTCTTTGTGTAATTTTAAGATTTTGTATATTTTTAAGATTTTGTGTTGCTTAGAGTAGCCTGCAGTTGAAACAGTAGGCATTTATAATATAGCCACAGTCCCCTCCCGGGCTAAATTAGTCCCAAAAGACACAGAAACAAGTTCTCAAGGGAGAATTCTTCATGTACCCTTTCAGTCAGTCCCTCTTTCTCTCTGGTTTTATTTTTCAGTTTTTAGTGTAAAAATGTTACAGTCATAATCTGTCTTGTTTGTATGCTGGTAATTTCATTTTCTAGCTTTGTTCAGTTCCCCTTAAGCTATTGGATCCAAAATGCACCAAGGAAAAAAAAAAAAATTGGATCTAATGGGGTAGGGTCAGCTGCAGTATGAATGGAGAAAGGATAATCTCTGGCAATGTGTCTTTATGTACGTTCTGCAATGGCATATATTAATTTTTAATCTATTAATTTTCTAAATTATTCATGTCAGAGAAATAGAATAAAGAGAGCAAAAGCAATGGCAGTCAGTATCTAGAAACAGCATTCCTGTGCAGCTAATGGTCTCTTTCCTCTCTTGGTATGCTCTAATTCTCCTTCTCTCCATCCTGATGCTCTTGGGGGCGTAGCTGTGAATGGGCATATGTTCCATGGCAGCTGTGGAGGTGCCCATACCTGACGCTCTTTTTTTGCAGACATCCCAGCGCTGGTGTCAATGCCAACTTCAGGAGCCTCCTCCCTGCCTTCAGCCACTCTTCCCCCCCCCCCGCAGGGCTCCCTCTCCACGTCCAGGAGCCACCCCCCTTCCTCCAGCCACTCTTCCCCCCCCCCGCAGGGCTCCTTCCCTTCAGCCGTGCTGGCAGAGCTGCTTGTGGGTCCCTCCTGTAAATTAGATCAGGCATCTCTTCTGTTTGAAAGAAAGAAGCAAATGTATATTTTGGGGGTTCCTAGGTCTAGAAGCAGACACAGTCCACAAACAGTTGCATTGATATGATGAGGAGAGGGTTTGCTGTGGTGTGAGGGTGGGAGGTGGGTAGGGTTGCTTTGTGCCAGTGTTGCGGCTGAAGCCTCGGCATTGCTACACCACAGCCCGAGTCTATTCCTGCAGAAGCACCCAGTCTCAGGCGGGGAACAGGCTTCAAGATGTGCAGCTTTCCTGAATATTTCTTGGTAGCTGGCTCATGGCTCAGATGCCTCCACAGCATAAATGGTTGTGGTGACCATGTGCTGACTTGTTACATGTGCGTATGTGCAAAGAGTGGACTGAGGGTTTTGAGTATCGGCTCGGGAAAACAGCCAAAATTCAACTACAAGTACTCCCAGAATGGATGCAGTGCATGGACAGAGCTATGATTTTATGAATCAGATGAAGTTTTTCTTTGCCAACGCTTTGTTTTAATAGTGTCAGTAGTGCATGTGCATGCAGATAACACTGGGCAGACCTGGCCTCTGGTTTCTCCAGCCTCTGTCTGCTCTATTTGTCAAGTGAGAGTTGCTGTTACCTCAAGATGCTATACAGATCAAAAGCAGCTAGTTAAATATGCCTACAGATTTTCAGACCTGCAACTGTATCTCTCTGCGTATTCGGGTGCCACAGAGCACAACTGATGCTGATCTTGCTTGTGCCTTTTTTGCATTACCGTCAAACAAACAATGAAAAAGCTGTGAGCGACATCCTCTAAGGTATTGCTGTCTGCATGCCGTCTCCCCGCTTGATTTCTTCAGGTCGGTAAGACTGTAAGAGCAATCCTCTGTAGGAGCTTTTGCTTTAAATTAAAGATGCTACAAGACTATTATGTCATGAGGCATCATGAAGAATACCCTTTCAGGAGATCAGATTGACACTTCCACCCTTTAAGTGCACAGTGCAGCGGCTGCAGATATTGCTAATGTTTGTGTAGGCACCACGTAAGGTTCTCGATGGCAGGCAGGGAGCCTCTGCTTTGTTCTCTCACCTGTGCTGAATAAAAAATGTTAATCGGTGCGCCGATAAATCCTGCCACAGAGTTTTGTTACGCTTGGAAGGACAATAATATGATGTGTTACAAAGCCCAGTAGATGATAAGAAAAGAAAAAGGTTGCTTTGCTTTGTTTTAAATAGGGGTTGTTTTGTGTGTAGGCGTCTGTATAAGGGGATACAGCAGTGATGAAGACTGCCAGATGAGGAGATTGATAGCTGCAGTGAGAGGCCTGAATTCCAGCGCCCTGCTCTGTGCTTG